>NW_027282842.1:0-83211 GCF_046629955.1 Centroberyx affinis
GTAACTGTAAAATATGAGAACTTTCATTTCAAGAATATCATTTATTCCCAAGTTTTTCTTAGGAAGAAACATAAGAAGAAAGTTAAGAAAATATATAAGAACTGTTTTTGAGAATAACATTTTTTCCTATTTTTCTTTCTTAAGACTAAAGTTAAGAAAAAAATGGCACTCATGAGGAGAGGAGAGGAGAGGAGAGGTGGACTGGGACTGGAGAGACAGAGAGAGAAGAGAGAGAGAGAGAGATGATGATGATGATGACGGTGATGATGGTGAGAGAGAGCGGTACCAGAGGATGTGGCAGCGGAGGGGAGCGTGGGGGGGGGGGGGGGAAGAGGTGGGAGCGGTGCGATGAGTAAGAGGGAGGCTGGTTATGACTGAAATAAAACAGAGACGAGGCAGAAATGGGTCGATACTTTCCTCCTGCCTGTGTGTGCCTGGCTGAAGCTTCCCCTGTACATGTTAACCCAGGCAGAGGCAGCACAGCTCACATTACCTTACTTATGTACAGTTCACTAACCCTCACTACTTTCCTAATGTTGAAAACTCCTTATCAATACATTTCATTTATAGCATTTACACTGCAAATCAGATTAAAATACACGTGCATTCATTTATTTCAATGCAATTTCATGTAACATTTTTTTTGTATTTCTATCTATTTATCTATCTATCTATCTATCTATCTATATATCTATCTACTTGCTTGTTGACTTATTTATTCATTAAAATGTTTAATTTCACCATTAATACAGGCAATGCCAGAACTTTAGTCACCTCTTTTTTGCCTATTCTTACTTTTATTTATTTCATTGTATTTATCTATTTATTCTTATTTTATTCCTATTACACTTGTTTTTTTTTTCTTTCTCAGGTATAAGCCGCAAAGTATATTAGTTATTGTATGTATATTGTTAATTCATTGGTGGCACGAGTGGTGCGGTATTTCATATGTGCCGCTCATGTTTATGTATTATGAGAACTATTATTACCAACGAAGAAGAATTATTTCAGTTAGTTATTTCAGTTAAGTTAAAACAAGTGTAATTGTATATGCATCTCCTCCAAGTTGTATGTTCTCTGTGTTATGTGTAAATAAAAAATCAGTTAAAAACAAGCGCTCCCACAAAGGCCGTCCCCCCCCCCCCCCCCCCCGCGCAAACGCACCCTCTCCAGCTGATCCATCGCTAGCTGTCAATCAAGGGACAATAAAAGGGATGCTGGGAGCAGAGATCAGGAGAGGGAGGATGAGAAGACGTGAGAATCCTCCAGGGATTCAGACGGGTGCTAACCCTAACCCTAACCCTAACCCTAACCCTAGCCTTAAAGCAGTAAAGTACAACCGTTTCCAACCTGGACTCCACACTGTAAAACTCATACTGACATTATAGTGAAACCAGCTCATCTTTAACCAGAAGACAAACCACCAACGCTGAACAATTCTCCAACTTCCAGCATAAACCATAACAGTTTATGCCAGAAGTCCCGAATGCCGGACTTTTCCTACCAGCACATGAACGCAACATAATAGTTACGGTTAAAAAGTAATAATAATAAAAGCATGATCTGAAGGAACATCTTACCAAGCATTAACTACTAAACTTTATGTATATGAAATATTGTTAGCATATTACCATACTTCCCAGCATGCATTGCGTTTGACTTAACTCTCCAGATATCCTTCCTTCTTTATGTTTGAATAAATTAGGATCCAGTTCAGTCCCTACCCCCATTTCAGAAAATACTACAAGCTGCAGCATCCTCAGCTCACATTAGCACAGTCAGCTGTTTGGTACAATCATTTTTTGTCATTAAAAAACCTCCATACTGCTGAGAGGATAAATAACACTGGGAAGCAGTTCATATCAGTCAGTGGGTTCGCCTGATAAACACTTGTGAACATGACTAGCAGTTACTGTCTGAAGTTCACTCAGTGAGTTTTACAACATTAGAAGAAATAAAAATGTTTCAGCTACCTATTCAGAACTATTTCAGTCAATTTGATAGTTCAAGTTATGTTTTAAGCTGAAGTGCCTTTATGTTTTTTGCAGTGGATTATCCCATATGTTTCCATCATACAGATCAATTCAGACCAACATCTTATCAATTGCTTCACTATAAAGCTTCTTACATCTTGCTTGTCTGGGTGTGAGAGTCTTCAATCCAGTCCAGTCGGGCCAATGGACTCTCCCAAAATCAACCCCCCCAAAAAACAGCCAAGGCCTGTCTTTTCCTACACAGTCATGCTCACTGTGTAAACACTCTGTGCCGGTGGAAAGATGTAAATTAATATTATCTCCTTTTAGCACTTCCTTGTTTCCTCTTTTGTGTAAAGTAGCGCAAAATAAATAGTGGAAGTTGTCAGGTCATGGAAAAACTGACAAGTGAGTATGGGTCGTGTGCACAGCTTCAGAAATAACTGGCTGTGAACTCCCCACCATTTCTGAACTATACCACGGATCCCAAGGTTTTATAGTTTTAAAGGACTCCTCACACCCGGCAAACCCCTCTATTCAACCATCTCCCTTCGGGTAAAAAACTCCGCAGTATTTAGACCAGAACATCTCGCTTCCATAACAGCACTTACCCTGAAGCAATCCACATCCTAAATGCTTCACTGGCTGTATAAACAAGCACATGCACTTTGATTTGTCACTTTAAGGGCATGGGGCCATATAGTTGCACTAATTGTATTTATTGTATTGTAATTGTGGCAGTGTGTTTTACTGTTTTTTTAATTTTTATTTATTTAGCACAAAAGAGTAGTTCAAACAAAATATCCATAATGTATACCAAGATCATAAAGAGCATGTGCAAGGAAGACCAAAGAAACCCCGAGGGACTTGTGGAGTGTCTCCCTTAATGACAATCATACATAATTATAATATAGTGTAATAAACCCCCCCAAAAAAGTTTAGAAAGAACAAAACAATATAAGCCATTCAATAGATAAATTAATACTATTAAATAAATCGGGGAAAAGTGGAAAATAAGTAAAGGAATATTGAAGGAAAACGAAAAGGAAAGAAGAAAAAGCGGAGTAAAGGGATAAAGACAGAAAAGAAAAGAAAACAAAACAAAACAGAAAAAAAAAAAGGAAAAGAGAAGTTAACATGAAGCGATTATACCAAAAAAAGTTGTTGAGCGCACCGAAACAAATTCCAAATCAGCTGTAAGGTTGATATGGCAATAAATGACTGAATCTCGAATCCTGAAATAAACATATACTGTCATTACAGAGTGAGGATCACAGTTAGTCAGATATGTGCAGGTGGAGTTCTGCTCTAACTTCTGACCTGGCCAGAGCCGGCGAGGCCCCCGGCCCGGGCTGAGGCTCGTCACCCGGGGGGGCCCGCTGCCTCCTTTGAGACAAGAGTTAATGTGTCAGTCCATAGCCAACCCCCCCCCCCCCCCCCTTCTCACAATAACACCCGATAATAGGTGCCCTGAATACGAAGTGGCCGGCCCCGAGGACAAAAGATCCTCGCCTGCAGGGAGCCGACACCTCAAGCAGCCAACCCCCCCCCCCCCTCTCATCCCCCATTCAAACTGCCAACTTCAATCCCCCCCTACTCAAACCATCTTAATGTGAGGAGCATGGTGAGTAGCCACATGCTGGACAGGGGCCATTAGGGCCAAATGCCCCCCCCCCACACCCCCCATCCAGTAATACTAGTGGCAAATATAAAGCTGGTTGAACCTCCAGCTGGTGATCCTCATAAGGCAACAAAACCACCAGTCTGTAAACAGAAATGAACTATATTTCCAGAAAATCATATTTTCCCCCCCCCTAATATATATAGGTTTCATCAGTTTGATATGTCGAACTGATGTATCGCCATCGTTGGATGAAAACCTGTTTCAGCTTGGGTTGAGCGTATTAAACCCTTTCAAAACCCTTTGGATAAACTCTAAACCAGTGGTTCTCAACGTGGGGTCCGGGGACCACCAGCGGCCCTTGAGGGGGTCCCAGGGGGTCCCCGGCAAATTGATGAATCGTTAAACTTCACCATTATTTCATTTACAAGAAGTGAACACAATTAGAGAATGTAGAAGAATGACTGTTTTGATCATAGTTTCACTGTTATCTCTAATCCTACAATACAAAATCTCATCAAATGGGGGTCTGTGGCCTTAATGTGGACTACATTAGGGGTCCTTGATATGAAAAAGGTTGAGAATCACTGCTCTAAAATACGCGGACGTCAAGCTGGAAGCAAGGCTGACATTTTGGAGATAAGAGGTTTTCACCCAGCAACAGTGATACGCTATCAATTTACGCCTTAAAAAAAAAAAGTATGTCAGCCTGAAAAAGCAGGTTTACCCTCCTGGACTGTTTTTTTTTTTGTTTTTTGTTTTTTCCATACTCATTGAGCCCGTCAGGTCAGTCAGGAGAAGGTTTCTGGGTTATCGGTCACATGTCCGTCAAGCCTCAAGACCGGGAGGGAAAACATGATCTGACCTGTGACCTACTTTCTTCACGCTTGTCTGCGATATACAAAAGCAGAGAGACAGAGCGATCCTCCTGTGCTGTGCTGTGCTGTGCTGTACGCCTTCAGCGCTCTCCGGGCCTTCGTGTGGGAGGCGTCCTGTGATTCGATGCCTTTTTATAGAAGACCCCCGGTGTCTCTCTTGTCTCTCTGCTCCTGGTTCCTGTGCAGTATGAAAGCCTCTGGGCGGGAGAGCGAGCAGCCAGTAGACGCTTCTGCTAGGTTCAGTGGTGGAAAGTAACTAAGTACATTTACTCAAGTACTGTACTTATACTCCACTTCATTTTAGAGGGAAATATTGTACTTTTTACTCCATTACATTTATTTCAGCTATAGTTCCTAGTTACTTTTCAGATCAATATTTTATATTTAAAACATTTGATCATCTTTATAAAATAACTATAAAATAGCATTGTTATAGATTAGACTACCCAAAAGTATAGCTAAATTGTTAAGATTAGCTTCACGTTGACAACTTTAAAATGCTGCTTACATGTACATGTATGTCAATAAATCAGTATTAATATTCCAATAATTTATGAAAAATATAACTCTCTAAATGGGGACAGTTTGCATAATGAGTACGTTTACTTTGATACTCTAAGTACATTTTGCTGCCAATACTTATGTACTTTTACTTAAGTAAGATTTTGAATGCAGGACTTTTACTTGTAATGGAGTATCTTTACATTGTTGTATTGCTACTTTTACTGAAGTAAAAGATCTCAGTACTTCTTCCACCACTGGCTAGGTTTCCTCTATCTGATGGCGCAGCAACATGTGGCACGCAAACTTATTATCGTAAATCTAAGACTAAAAAGAAAACTAGGGGTTAAAAAAACAAAGACAAAACTGAAGTAGAGCTATCTTGTCTACTTGTAGAAGTAACTAAAATAAAATAAAAATATATGTGAAATGGCTCTAGTTGTCTTTATTTGCAGGGTAAAAAAGAGAATGAATTTGGGAATTTTGGCTGTTTTTACTGAATGTTAATTGAAAATGTAATATGTAAATAAAAATTAAAAAGAATTTGTGATTTATTGTTTTTATCACACATTACCTGTGCCAAATACAAAACAAATACAGAAGTCCTGTTCTGAACTTATATCAAAAAATACCAGCCATACCTGAAATACTAAAACTAGAACTGAAACTAGAACTGACAAAAAGAAACTAAACCTACCAAACCCACAGTGAAAATGAGCTAAAACTAAACTGGAACTGAACCGAAAGTGAAAACCTCTGTGAGAACACAGTGTTCAGGCCGAGCCGACCCGACACACCGAGGAACAAAGACCTTCAATATTTTATATCAGTCTTTGGCCCTCCTCCCAACCCCCCCCCGTCCTTCTCTGTAATGTGGATCGGTCTTAAAATCAGGCTCAGCAGAGCACAAAAACACAAGTGCGCGATTAAATAAACGACAATATAACTCCTGTCAGCAGACATTTTCACTGCGCGGCGTAAATCAGAGAGGCACGTGTATAAATGTGCTGTAAAAGCGGTGATATAGCGTTTTTGTAACGGCAGACTTTGACTCGCACTTGTTAACACTTAATCCCCAATATTGGCGAACATAAATCTGACAAACGCCTCTCAGCTGCGGGCGGATGTAAACCACAAACACAGCAAAGAGATAATGACCTAAAATCAATCAGTCCTTCAGGAGGATTAGTATGCGGGGCCAGCAGCTCACGCACCTCTTCAATTATCTGTACAGCCGGAGCTCAGGAGGCTGCGTGACATCACCAGGTCTGACAGAGGAGGAGGAGGAGCTCCGAGCACGAAGAGAGGGAGAAGTCTGTTTCCATACCAGGAGAGTCTAATAAAGTAATGTTAGAACTTTTAGAAATTTACTTATTTTGTTTTTGTATTTTATGTCTAAAAACTTATCTTGAAAGTGTGTCTCTTACTGTGTCAGTGTCTATGTTTTTTCTTTTTTTTCTTTTTTTTTTTAATGTTTTTATGTTGCACCAGAGAGACTGGCGAACAAGACTTTAGCTGGACTGGTAATAATGACAATAAATTGAATTGAACTGAATTGAATTGAATTGATGGTTGACCTGGCTTCTCCTTCAGTGACTAGACTAGATTTTGAAAAACAAAAAAATGTGGTCGGAGGGGTAGATGGGCGGAGAACTTTACCTTCAACTCCAACGACATGGGTTCAATTCCCAACTCATGACTCAGGTTTTCTACCGGGAGTAAAGTTCTTATTTAGCCATGACCAAAACCTGAACCTCACCTTAAACAAAATGCTTTACTAAACTAACTTTACTAAAACTTTACTAAACTAAACCAACTAGCTAACCTTTCCACATGTCGAACACGAGGAAATGTCGAGTCCAGTTCCTGCTGTTGTCACATAATGCTTTCATGGTGGAGGAACGTGATTATCCTCATGATTATTCATGTTCACAACAGCTAATCTGTGTTTCAGAGTTTTTGCTCATTTCACAAAATTTTGCAGGTCTGTGTTATATCTACAAAGTCAAAATCCCAGCAGCATCCAATGACCAGAAATCCTTACATATGAAGTGATTCCATACTAAACTATACGAACCAGTAATTAATTCTTAATCAACAAAACAATTCTTAATCACCCCATGCAAAAAAAACTTAAAACTAATTAAGGGAGTTATTAATGGAGGAGACCCTATCAAAACTCCTAACTAAACTTCCCCTTTATCTGGACTCTCTACATTCTAATTTAATGTAAAATTCAGGAATCCATTAACAACTCATTAATAACCTGTAAACCTGCACAAAAGGCATGAAAAATCCCTTAATTACTGGTGTCTCCACGAATCAAATCAATGAATAAATCCCTTATAAACCCATGATACTAACCTTACTTTTTTAAAGCTATGTCATTTTTAATGGATAATTAATGTTTATGTAATGAGAAATGAAGGACATTTCAGGGATGGTTTGGTCGTGAAATATATTGTCAGCTACCTAGCTTTATTCTCCTTTTTCATATCAAGGACCCTAATTTAGCACGTTAGAGCCACAGACCCCCATTTGATGAAATTTCGGACATAAATCTGAGAATTTTTTTTGTTAGATATGATTTTGATCCACTATCTGTATTGTAGGTAGAGCAATAACAGAGAAACTATGATCAAAATAGTCATTCTTCTACATTCTCTGATTGTGTTCACTTCTTGTAAATTAAATAATGCTGAAGTTTAACAATTCATCAATTTGCTGGGGACCCCTTGGTTTCCCCCCTCAGGGACCCCTGGTGGTCCCCGGACCCCACGTTGAGAACCACTGCTCCAGCCGAAAACTGGCTTTACAGGTGTGCCCTGGTAGCAGCATCCATCCTCTTAAAGGGATGAAGCATTGACCAACAAATTAGACAGTCGATGTCCACACGGCTGCAGGATGTGGGGTCAACTTTTTCTGTTGAATAGGGAGGAAAAAAAAAACACTTGACTTATGGTCAGACAGGAAGGAGATAAGGAGAGAGAGAGGGGGGGGAGTAATGTGCGGTCCACCTCAGCATGCATCAGAGTCCATATTGATTTGTTCTTTTAAAAACATCCTGTTGCACAACACGGCAGAGGCGGAGGGAGGGAGAAACTACTAGTAATACTGTATTACTGCAGGCTTACTCTGCATGACACGCTCCACACTAAACCTCCTGGCAACAGCTTCCATTAAAAGAGAAAAACAAACCTGTGTGTGCATGCCTGGGTGCAAGCGTGTGTGTGTGTGTGTGTGTGTGTGAGTGTGTGTGTGAATCTGTGAAAGCGGGGAGGCGAGGCTGGCTAATGTCTCTTTCTGCTTGGTCAAACGCGTTATTTATTTCTCATTGTGTGTGGCCACAGGCCGTAAATATATCTGCAATTACCCACACAGCCGTCAGGTGGGGTTAATGGAGAAAGCATTAGCATTACAGGGACCAGAGTGGGATGAGAGGGGGGGGGAGAGAGAGAGAGGGAGGAAGGGATGACTGGAAGGATGGAAAGATGAGAGGTATGGGAAAAGAGAGAGAGAGAGAGAGGAAGGGATGACTGGAAGGATGGAAAGATGAAGAGGTATGGGTAAAGAGAGAGAGAGAGAGAGAGGAAGGGATGACTGGAAGGATGGAAAGATGAGAGGTATGGGAAAAGAGAGAGAGAGAGAGAGAGAGAGGAAGGGATGACTGGAAGGATGGAAAGATGAGAGGTATGGGAAAAGAGAGAGAGCGAGAGAGAGAGGGGGGAACACAATGTGTGATGGGGGATACAAGGAATGAGGGAAGAAGGAAGGAAGGATGTTGGAAGTGAGGAAGGAGAGAGGCTGGGTGGAAGGGGAGGTGTGGATGGAGGAAGGAGGGAAGGCAGTGGGAGGTCTTTCATACTCAGCCATGGGTGTAATCAGCAGATTTTAGCCACTAATTCAACTTATTATGAATATGTCTGTCATCCTGCTGCTTACTGCTGAGAGACGGGCCAGAGAATTAGAAAGCAAATGAAAAGAGAGAATACGGAAATAAAAAAAAAACAAAGGCAAAAGATTACAGGGAGGATTGTGATGGAGGAGGGGCTTTTTACCAGAAGATAAAGAAGATAGCTTTTGAAGAAGATTGCATTCTCTCCTCAAATGTCCGTTTTATCATTATTATTATTGTTGTTAGAAGAAGGAGAGGAAGAATATTTCTCAACAAAGATAAAAAATTATGAAACCATTAGCTGCTGACTCCATTAAGTCCCACTCAGCAGAACACAAACAGCACCGCACTGTGCAACAGTAATACTGTACACCATATAACTTTGAAATATTGATAAATATAATATTTTAACACTGTAGGGTTGAAAGTCAGCTTAACATTTCAGCAGATCATAAAATACATCATTAAAGCCCACTCAGCAGAGGCAGTACCACTATCAAACAGCACTACTAAACAAACGCTACTTTAAATTCATAAAAATATGTATTCATTGGAGTCTTAAAAGAAGATGATACTGATACTACTAATCATAAAGTGGTTTACATAAAAACAGAAGGAATAGAACTAAAGGAATAGGAATAAATAACACAAGGGTCCAATAAATATGTAGATAAAAACAAACAAAGTGATAGATACAAAACAACTTAAAATAAAACATGTACATGCACACATACACACACATACTCACATGACATAAAAGCCATATAAAAGTGAAAAGTGCTCTCATTGCAAAAGCTTGACCAGCAGTTTATTCCAGGCTTTGGAATAGTAAAGAGTCTGCAGATCTAAAACTATGCGTCTGTGCATAGGGAGTTGAAAGCTTTGGAATATAAGCTGAAGCCAAACGATTCATTTCTTTGAAAGTAATCAATACAATATTCAGATTTATAATCAACTTAAAGCCAAATGGCAGTTATATGATCTCTCCTCTAATAGTCCTTTCACATTACAGCATGCTGATCTGGCTCCAGCCCATGTAGGAGGTAAATCACAGCCATCCTCCTCGCACTCAGGAATGTCCTCGTCACCATTCACATAGACCCATGGACACCAGTGCACTTCATAACACACCCTGTGGCGGCCATATTGGAGGTCTTCAGCTCTCGGGTCAATGGCTATAAACAGCTGACTGTGTTTCTAAACATACAACTTGTCCATCTCAACAGAATGAATAATTCCTGTGCTGTATTTGACTGGGAACTGATTATTTCATCACTGATCCATCTGACTGATTTGGTTGTGTTTAGATATTGTCAGCTTGTTAGCTAGCTAACCATAGTGTCTGGTCAGCTTGTTAGCTAGCAGCTTGTTAGCTAGCATCATACAGAAAGCTAGCAGCTAACATCACTGTCTTGTTGTAAACACATCTGATTTGCCCACTAGCTAACATATCTATAGTAGAAGCAAATGTTAGCGCTATTAGTTGTTAATGAGCCTGCTGGCTAGTTAGCTAGCTAACAGTTTGTTCAGGTTAACTGAGCTGACTCTTCTCAAGCTACAACTCTTCATGTTTTGGAGTAGAGACTAGGGCTAAAGACAAGACAGTTTACTGTGTCACAGTAACCTACATTTGGAAACAAATCCACCTTATCACACTATTCACTTTTACTGAGAACGTTACTGAATGGATCTACAGCCACACCACAACAAGCTGACTCAGCTCGCTCTCTGTTTCTAGCTGGTTACACCTATCTAGCCTGGTTGTTTAGAAATAATTTATGCTACACCCAGTCATTTCTCCACTGGACCTCCAGAGGTGGTTGCTAGGAGATTTGTGATGCAACTGCAAAGCCTCTATTGTCTCTTTTCTATGCAGTCACATCATCATCAAAAGGAGACATGTTTACATTCTGTGTTCAACATGACAGAAGACATGACGCTCCAGACATTGTTCTATCAACTTGCACAGTTGATATTATTTACTCAACCATCAAACAAAAAACAACTCTTTAAAACTGATTTTCATAATTCAGCTCAGAACCAAAAATGACTGCCAAAAATCTGGCAGCAAATTTGATATTACTTGCCAGATTGCCAAGATTTTCATGAACGTCAAATGCTGCTTGATGGGCCAAATATGACAACTTCAGATTGATGAGCAATCTGAAAAGGCTTTGAGGCATCCAACTTTTAATGTCAGACAATCTGGCTACCTTTATCACTGGCTTTTACCAGCAAATATAGCTGTGTATCATCAGCACTCATCATACAGAAAGTGAAACAAAGGAAGTCCCACAAAGGAACCTTGAGGTACTCCACAACTGAACTGCTGCAGATTAGGCTATACATACTCAAAAAAACAGAAAACTGTCTATCAGAGAGACAAACAATTAAGTGCAGTACTTATAATTCATAATTTCTGTGATGTTCAATGGACATGGTATGATCAATAGGAGGCAGCTTTAAGGACAAATACAACTTGAAGAGCATCCGCTGCCAAATGAAGATCATTAGGAACTCAAAGCCAAACAGCCACTCCAGTAGGTTTTGTACAGAACAACAACTGGAGCTTTTAAAATGAATAATTTCTGGTCATGTCATCATCAATCACAAACCTTGTGCACAGATGCTCATGCAGTACATTAGGCAGGAATGGGAGCTCAGAAATAGATCCATAATTACTCCAAATTGAGTGTTCAGTGTCGGGTTTTTAGAAAGGAGTTCAGGAGAGCCAGTGTGACCTGACCTGAGCCCAGCCTCACAGCGTGGTGTGTTCACATTCCTGACTGATTTGATCAGTGGAATTGAAGATCTGCTCCAAAACAAGATATCCATTATTTGAAAAAAAACCCCAAAACAAAACAGTGACACCTCACCCACTCTTACAGAACAAGCGATAGCACAGAATTACCTGACTAACAGACTGCACTCTCTGTATTTTAGAGAGACTGAATGATGAAATTCAGGTTTATGGATTTTCCTTCCAAAATGGACATGTTCGAAATTAACTCTTCAATTATGCACACACCTGAAATCCCCAAGATATTTCACAGCATATCATTAACCTCTGCTCTCTCTCTCTCTTTTTCGCTGTCTCTCTCTCCATCTTGTTCTTATTCCTGTTATGCAACCCCCTCCCTACCTCTCTCTCTCTCTCTCTCTCTCTCTCTCTCCCCCCCCCCCCTCTCTCTCTCCGTATGATTAATTACCAACTCTGCCATCTGTCACCACGGTAACAGGTCACAGCATGGACAGATCTCCACATCTGACCACCGACGGTGTAAGTGTAATCATGTGTACACAAACTCATAATTATACATGCCATTATACCGCAGAGTATCATCTCTGCTGACAGCAGCGGGCAGAGGGTCCACTCTTACTCATTTTAGAGGGAACACAGTCACGAACACCATTCATATTCATTCAGGATTGCAGCCCAAGCCCCTTTTTTTTTTTTACAGTTTCTCATACACATGCACGCACACACCTCACTGCCCAAATGCATTAAGCGTGTTCCGATAGTGGAGGCTACGCGTCGGTGGCTCCCTCCGCTAACTCCACTAACTATTGCATTAACATAAAGTGCTAGAGGTTAGGTGTGAAATAGGCTGTGGCAGCGGGGCTACGCCGAGTCACGAGCCAGTGGCCCGGGGACGGGGAGCCGAACCCCGGGCCAAGTCATCAAGAATCCCAATCGCACACTTCAGGGATTTCTGCCCAAAACCTAAATGGCATTTCTCATTTCCTAAATTGGATTTTACAGTTCCTAGATGGGCTAAGCGTGAAGTGAATAAGGTTCAGCGGGAGCCAAGAGCTGGAAATGAGGCTGGAGCATGTGCATTATATTAGAGCGGTCTGGCACTCCTTGCTAACAGGTGATGAATATTTAAATATCGCACTCTCTGAAACATCCAGGGGAAATATTTACCTCCCTTATTAGAGAGAGCAAGAGAGAAAGAGAGAGAGAGAGAGAGAAAGAGAGAGAGAGCGAAAGAGAGAGACAGAGAGAGAAAGAGAGAGCGAGAGAGAGAGAGAGAGAAGGAGAAGGAGAGAGTGAGTGAGCGAAAGAGAGAGAAAGACAGAGAGAGAGAGAGAGAGAGAGAGAGAGAGAGAGAGAGAGAGAGAGAGAGAGAGAGAGAGAGAGAGGGAGAAAAAGATATAGGGCAGAGAGCAAAGTAAGCAACAAAAATCCATGGTTTCACACCTTTCACACACACTCACAATGCACTGAGAAAGCAAGAGAGAGAGAGAGAGAAAGAGAGAGCGAGCGGAATAGAGAGACAGAGAGAAAGAGAGCGAGAGAGAGAGAGAAGGAGAAGGAGAGAGTGAGTGAGCGAAAGAGAGAGAGAGACACAGAAAGAGAGAGAGAGAGAGGGGGAGAAAAAGATATAGGGCAGAGAGCAAAGTAAGCAACAAAAATACATGGTTTCACACCTTTCCTTGGATCTCTGTGTGTGTTTTCCTCTACAACACACACACACTCACAACGCACTGAGAAAGCGAGAGAGAGAGAGAGAGTAAACTAAAATAATAGATAGATTAAATTTGCCAAATGGAGACACTTTCATCCTCTCCTGACAGGATGAGGGGGGGGGGGGGGGTAGGGAGGACGAGGAGCGAGAGGGAAGCAGCAGCAGCAGCAGCGGAGTGTTAAAGGACGAACAGCTGTTACAACGTTCACTGTGTGTGTGTGTGTGTGTGTGTGTGTGTGTGTGTGTGTGTGTGTGTACATCTGCACGCTTTTTATGGCTTTCCATGCGCAGGTTGTATGCAGTTTTATGACAGTGTCAGTGCAAGTGTAGCTGAGCGGGGGAGCGGAGGGGAGGGTTGGGGGTGCCGGAACGGGCTGCTAGAGGGTTAGCGAGGTCCGCATGGGGTCCGCAGGGGTGTGTGTGTGTGTGTGTGGGGGTGGGGGGTGGTACTGACGGGGGGGTTTCTGAGTATGGCTCAGCGGATAAGAATGTGGCTCAATTAGACCTCGTCCAAGACCAGTCACATGGACCCGGCTAACATGCATACACACACACACACACACACACACACACACACACATACACACACACACACAGTTATATTAGGAGCTATACTGTACATATAATCCACTAAAAGGAGAATTACGCCTAATGGAACAAGATGAAACAGAGTCACACAGTTTCTTCCCAAAATCACACATCCCACCGTTAAAAAAAAAATGACACCCACTCTCCCATATTGACTGCTGGCATGAAAGTGAAGCACATTATGGGTTAGTATGGAAGTTAGGAGTCATCATAAGACATTTGCTTTCATTTATGGAAGACAAATTCAAATATTGCCTGATGGATTTCAGGTAGCAAAATCTTCCCAAAATGAATATAGAGCATTTTGGAAACCCTTCATGCAGTCTTATCCAGTCTAAGTCAAACCTGAGCTGTACTAAGCACCAGCTGGCTCCTTCCCCATCCGCTATAGAGGCAGCAAAAGTCTCTCTCACCTGTTTTTTTTTTTTTTTTTTTTGAAGGTGTTACTTCCACTGTAGTTCTGAGCCGTGAATCACTCCATATCCAAATCCCGGGGATTTGTAAACCATTCGAAATCCATCCAGAATCAGAGCAAAGCGTCTGCCGGAGACAGCGGCATCCTCTCAGATCCAGAAGGTGTGTGTGTGTGTGTGTGTGTGTGTCTGTGTGAGTGTGTGTGTGTGTGTGTCAGAGTCAGGTACTGCTCTGCTCGGCAAGACACACACACTAAACCCTTTCTCACATTAACAGCTCGAAACAGCGCTGGAAAAAAAAAGTATCTTCTGAATAGCACGCACACTCACACACACATACACACACTCACACACGTACACACACACACACACACACACACACACGTACGAGACAAAGCGAGGCAGGCAGCCCGGTGGAAGACGGACACGGTGTCAGCTCCAGAGCTCCAGAGGAAGAGGCTGAGTCGCTGGAGAGTTCCCTCCCCCAAGATCAAGTCCCTCGGCTGGGCAGGAAGAGTCAGGACGTCTGCTGCGTGGCTGGAGCAGATGGAAAGACAGTGTGTCTCTCTCTCTCTCTCTCTCTCTCCGTTACACCAGAGCGATAAACCACAACCTGTCTGTGGATCTCTCTCTCTCTCTCTCTCTGTCTCTCATTCATGTGCCGGTGTTCGCTGTGATCACACACCACACTCTGCTCTCCGCTGAGCTCCTACTGAAATGAGGCAGCCTGCAGCACCACCCCCCAAACCAGGACACAAGCCCGGCCCCCACACACTCTCCCAGCCAATAGCAGGGGCTACTCATTCTCTAACATGCCCCCCCCCATCTCTCTCCCGCTCTCTCTCTCTCTCTCTCTCTCTCTTTCTCACACACACACACACGCACCCCTCCCTCTCCCCGAGACAGTTTGGCGACGCAGACAAAGGCACAGGTTTCACACTGAGGGGCAATCACATATACACTCTCACTAACACAAGCAGACAAACACACACACACACACACACAGTCTCAAAGGCTCGGTAAGCTGGCTAAATGCTTCTGTTGACGTTTCACTGTGTTCATTTTCACAGTATTTTTAAATGTAGTCAGAGTCTTTTGACCAAAACCGCCTTTAAATTTAGTCAGATTTTAGTGATGGTATATTCTGTTATACCATATCAATATAGTGTATATTTCTAGGCAACTAAAATGATTACATGATAGTTGATGAAAACACGTTCAACAGTTCAATCTTAGAATAGAAAAAATTGGCACCACTCTTTTAGTGTAGATTACATTTACAACATTTAAACATTTTTCTATTTTTCTGTTTTTGAACTCTACACTCAACCTTATATAATGAAACAGTCATTTGTGAGAATAAAGTAAAAAAAAACATTTGATGTAATCAGTCAAGTACAGGTAATAAAAACCATCATGAGATTATACTGTAGATCTAAATATCCAGGAACTTTGCCTGGATCAATAAACCCGCTTAAAGAACACTTAAAGAAAATGTTTCCAAACACTGAAGGGAAACAGAAGCTCCAAGCCCAGGTACTGAGGACAGCAGAATGGGCAGAACAACTTTCCAAAACCTGAAGTATTTTTTTGTCATTTTTTTTTTGTCAATACTAGAATGAAATAAAATCATTTCAAATAACCTCTTGGAACAGAATATTTACTTTACGAAATTCCAAAAAGCCCGAGCATTTTAGTCCTTAATGTCGTGACGAGAACAACACTGACCCCACAATACTGCTTGCACATACTTTTCTAAAATGTTGTTAACCCGTTAATCCATTGAGGTTAATAATCTCTTTTCCAAGGGAGACCTGTCTGTAAAAGCGGTGCCAAGACAAACATAGAAGTTGCAGAAAAACAAGATACAACAATATGCCTGAGCGGTGCAAAGTCCAAGGTAAGAGTGCAGAGTGAAGATTTGCTACATAAGCGCTCCAGAGGAAAAAGTCCAAAAGCAGAGCGGCAGGATCAGGAGTCAGGAACTATAGAAATGCTGTCTACACAAAGCAAAGGCAGCTTTGTATTGAGTCTGCTTAAAGATCCTTTACATTCAGCTTAAACTCACCAAGACAGCTCTTTCAGATCTAGATAATGTTGCTTGCATGCAGAGGGAGCAGAGCACATCAAAGCTCTTCTGCCTAATTCAGTTCGGACCTTAGGGGCGGACAGCGAAATCAGCTCCTGTGACTGTAGACGGTAATTTCAACAAGTTTTCTAAAGAGATAGGAGAATAAATAATAAGAGCAGAGCCTGAATGGCCTTATAGATAAAAGTGTATGAAGGACGAAGCCTACAAGTGCACAGGGAAGGCCGGTCCGCCCAAGCAAGCAACGTGTGATGATGAGAGAGCTTTTGAGTCAGTAATGAACATCAATGCTTCATAATACACACAAAGCCAAGAGTCTAGTACTGGCATGAAAGTGTTAGCAGCCAGGCTGTTTTTAGCCTCAGACAATCTCTTCTTTGAGGGTGTTCACACTGTGAGTGACTCCATGCTGATGATTGTGGGCGGGGTCAGAGGCTCTGATTGGATCTATGTAGCGGTCTGCAGCTACAAAGTTTTGAACAGGCAAATTAAGTAGCTGTTGAGGAAAAGTTCTGGAGTCAGAGGTTCGTCTTACTTGAGTATATATTTATTAAAAGGAGTCTCATGAGAGGAAGAGATGCACACAGCATCAACAAAGGCTACATACACTTCTTCGAAGAGGAATAGAAAAACCAGTCCTTAATGTATCTTCCAAGGACGTACAGGATGTGCTGACATTAGAACAGATAAGTTAGCGCTTCCACAGACATCTCGGAGACATCCAGGAGCCACTCTGATAACAAGACCTCAGTAGGTTATGGCACAAGAAATTACTTTCAAGCTGACCATCAACCCCAATGATGGATGCAACCTTTTTCCAAGCATCGCTTAGAATGGCTGTAATCAACTTCTCGTCCATTTGGCACACAACAAGGAGGTAGGAACCATGGTAGGCCGAGAGTCTGCAGGTTTTTATTCCAGCCAAAGATCACAGCAGATGATTTCTCTGATTAGTTCCTCTTTGGCTGAGGGTTGTTAATCAGTGAAATGAGCTGCTGTAGACTTTAGTTGGATTGAAAACCTACAGAGTCTCGGCCCTCCGTGGTACATGGTTACCTATCCCTGGTTTAAGCTTAAATTGTGGTTCCACTGAGATTAACCACAGAGAAAGCTGTAGGTTGCTTCGAGAGCTAGGGTTAGGAATATGCAGAAATAAGATAACGAAATAGATAGAAAGAGATTAGAGGTTGATAGGCCAAGGAGTCAGGGCAGCTAGAATTCCAGAGCTCAGGACGGATGACAGACTTGGTTGTCAGTTCACCAGCGTACAGGTGTTGGCATTAGTGTTTAGGGAGTTTAGGGGTTATTTTGGATTGCTTCAAATGATAATACCAGTTTTTAGAAACATTGTAAAGGACACATATTGTGATAAAAACACAAACTTGTACTTTGTCTCTGAGTCTCTGTTAGACAGAGAGGGTTGAGTCCATAAGCCAGCCACAAGCCTTTAGTCAGACAGGGATTTGGGGAAGAAGAGTCCAGCAGAAGAGTCTGGTTCCTGATGTTGCTGACAGCGCATCAGGGTCCTGATGGAGAGGGTAAGCACTCATGTGTCTTAAAACTATGAAATAGGTGTCTGTTTGGTGGAGGCCCCTTTGTTGATCCCGTGTCTCACAAGGGTCAGTTACTCTCTAGTCTGCGGGGCCAAAGGAAGAGTGACAGTAAACAAGTTTAACTAAATGTGTTTAACTAAACGGTGATGGTATCCAAGAGTTGATTCCAGACAAAATCTTGATTCAAGAATCAAGAATCAAGCAGATATTGTAAAAGGAACAGTGCAATATCAATTGGCAGTGTTGTTCTCTTGTAAGCCAGTCTTTTGTTGCAAATTTGACATCTTACATCGTTTTCATCTTTCTCTAAACTAAAATAGGACCACACTACCGATGTGTGTTGTAGAATTAGGCATTTTCTCAACAGTGTCAGTGAGTGTCTAATACCTGGTCTGATCTCTCACTCTGCTGCCGGGCTTGAACACTTACAAGAATTGCCAGAGAGGAATTTGGCTCTGGGATTCACTCGTACATGTGGAATCGACTCTACAGGAGTAGAGTCGATTCTCGATTCCCAAATGCCCGGAATCGAAGAATTGATTGTTTTTGGAATCGAGCCCTACTGCCATTGCCTGATATCAGACAGAATTGTCAACTCGTTCCACTCAATTTCCATCTTCAGTCTGACATTGCCTCCACTCTAACCGATTTCCGTGGGGGAGGGGGATTCGATTTTCCCTAACCAATCACTAGAGACCAACGTATCCGCCTGAATCTAACGTCATTTTAAGTCGACACTGATGCGTAGCCATGACAACACCAGAGACGGTTCAGAAAGTATAGAGCATCTTTGACAACACGGAGCCAAGTAAAAACAAAGTATTTCGGATTTCAAAGTAATTGGTACTTTTAATCAATATAGAACAGCCTCGATAGCAGCGTCTATCTTGTCTGTAGCGGTCGCCATTGTTGTTGTTACTCCTCCTTGGTTCCGGCGCACAGCTTGACAACAGCTTGACAACGGCGTTAGCCCCCCCCCCCCCCCCCCCCCCCCCCGGCGCTCATTGGACCAATCGTTTTTCAACCGAGAAACCGCTGTTTCATGTCCCGATGCCAAACCAGAATCAGTCAACTCGGTGGAGTGGGCGGATTCAAAGGTCTGGTCCCAGGCAACTGCTGCCAGGCTCACCTGAGAGTGGTGCAGGCCACCAGAGACAGGACAAGAGCTACATGTAGGTGTCATGTATGCACATGTGCACGGTGCATATGATGTAACTGCGGACCCTTCTTGGGCTCCCAGTTGTACCTGCGGGGATATACTGGACCTATATCGGTCGGTGGGTCCGGTGCTATCAGTCCCCCCCCCCCGTCTGTCCGCTTCCACCCGCCAGACAAAAAAAGTTTAAATCTGTGTTCCGCACATCAGAATTAGCTTGTGGGGACGGCTGCTTGTGGGCGGCCATCCGTTGAGAGAATCGGGGGTGAAAATCTGTCACGGCGCAGCACAACTTGGCAGGCGGAACGACTGTTCATGAAACAGAATCACATCAGCGGGGAAACGAGGAAACAAGCGTGGAAATCTGGTTGGCTGTTGACGGCCGATGAGCGTGAAAAGTTCAGCCGTGGGCCGGCTCTTCACGGCCAACGAGCTTGTTGAGCGTCCGCGTGTGTCAGCTGAGTTTCCCCCGGTCGCTCGGCTCTGCAGGAGATGAACGGACTTCTTCGATTTCTATACAAAGTGCTGAATCTGTGGCCCGGAGGAAAGGCAGGACATTTTGTTGCACACTGTATTACTTCATTTTGTGTTGTGACTGATTGTTGATCAGTTAGATCTAGGTCGGTTCGTTCTCTGTAAAGTCTCGAGACATGCTGTGATGAAGAGCTGTAGAAATAAACTTGACTTGACTACACAAAAAAGACAAAATGTACACTACCAGTCAAAAGTTTGGACACTCCTGATTCAATGCACGATGCATGATTCAATGTTTTCCATGCTCTTTTCATGCTCTGATCTAAAGGCTTCTGCTTAAATGCTTGAAATGTGTTTCTTTATAAATAGTGAAGTTGATCCTATGTATGAATTTCTTTCCAATGCCTTTGCCTTTCCATCAAGGCAAAGGGCGGCTACTTTAAAGAATCTAAAATATAAGATAGTTTTGATTTGTTTGACACTTTTTTGGTTGCTGCATAATTCCAATTGTGTTATTTAGTAGTTTTGATGTCTTTACTGTTATTCTAAAATGGGGGAAATAGTAAAAATAAGGAAAAATGTGGTGTGTTCAAACTTTTGACTGGTAGTGTATATGCGGGTGGGGTAGAGACACGGAATGATGAGGAAGGTCCCTGGTTTAAACTAAATCCACGTCACAAAGGTTCGCTCATTATCATTTTTGTAAGAAATAATAGACTAACAAAGTGTTTTTTTCAAAGCGGTTGAGCAGTTGTCATTGTTTATTACCGGAGAGTTTTCCCTACCTGTAGCCGCCGGGCCGCGGCGTCTCACGTTTCACTCTCGAAACGGTTAGCCAATCGGAACAGAGGGGTCGTTAATATTAATGAGCCTTAAAGACACGGCGACAGAAACAGCCTGTTCTTGGTAAGGCTCAGAGAGATGCTGGAAAATGAACGTGGAGAAATGGATTGAGAGTGTTTTTGGTTCATGACACCACACACACAGCTTTGAATGGACCTCAAGACACAAAATAAAACACTGGAGAGTGGAGAATATGGAAGCTTTAAATTCCTGGACCGTGTCGGTTGGGAAACCAGATACAGTTGAGGTGCCACTGAGCAAAGCGCTTCACCCCCCCCCCCCCTCGCTCTACTGGAGCTGCTCAGTGGCCGACAGCAGGAGACTGTGGCTGTACTGGGCAGCTCCCAGTGTCACATAACTAAGTGTAGGAACGTGAAGCGGGACGATGTTGAAAAACGGGTCAGAAAACGTTCCGCTAAAAAAGGTTTTAAAAAAAGCTGCAAGAGCAGAGAGGGAGAACGACGGTGAAAGAGAGATCGAGATCGAGTGAGATATAGAAACAGTGAGAGAGAGAGAGAGAGAGGGAGAATGATTGAGCTCGTGTTTTGTATATATTTTTTCATTGCAAGTTTACAAACTAGATTCACGGAGGAGAAAAAAGGTAAAGCAGCACAAGAAGCAAAAACCCGAGCATCATAAATAATTCAGAGACAAGTTGTTTTTTAAGAGCATAAAAAAAAAAAAACAACTGACTGGGACAACTTCTGCAGCTCCAACTCTGAGACGGGCGTCTTCCACCTCAGACACACACAGTACACAGCACTTTCTTCTTTACACACACACACATGCACACACACACACGCACACACACACACACACATACATACACAAATATTCAAGGTGAGGCTGAAGATCCAGAAGAAGCAGCATATGCAAATAGCCCATATGTGCCTGTCAGACCCGCACAGTCTCACTGGTACTCTGGGCACACAGAAGTGCAGGCGGAGTGTGTGTGTCTGTATGTGTGTGTATGGGTGTATGTGTGTGTGTACGTGTGTGTGTGTGTGTGTGTGTGTGTTATAGGACCACCTACATCTAAACGTACATCCCTCCTCTTGCTCGCTTGCACAGGAAAACAAACGCACACATGCTATCTGTCAGTCACTGTCTGGGTGGAGTGTATAGCGTGTGTGTGTGTGTGTGTGTATGTGTGTGTGTGTGTGTGTGTGTGTGTGTGTATGTGTGTGTGTGCAGTGAGAGTCGATAGTGTGACAGCTGGGAGTTGGGACAGAGGGCTACTGTTGGGGTCAAGGGTCAGCTGCTGGGGGTGACGGGATGCCTGAAGGACAGCTGGAGGACTGTCCCGAGAAGTCCTGTACTGTACACCCCCCCACCCCCCCGCCCCCTCCTCCAACCCCCACCTTCCTAACCCTCAAAAAAAGAAAAAAAACACAAAACTGTTTACAATACAATTAACCTTCTCTGACCCACCTTCTGTCTTTCCTGGCACTCCTTCTTTTGCACTATAAACTTCCACTGTATATATGTGGCGGGGGGGGTCTAGTGGTTAAAGAAATGCTCCTCAAAGCTCTTTTTTTGTGGTAAAACATTCACTTTTAATTGCTATTAGTGTTGCAGTTTGCCTTTCCGAGCTCCAACGAAACCATCAACTAACTTTAGGACTTTAGAAATTTAGGACATCATACTCATTTCACTGAATGTCATGTGACCAGGCTGCCCAGGACACACAGTACAGGGACAACAGGTCCTAACATGTAGCATAAATATACATAAATAAAGAAATATCTACATAAATATACATTATATATAGATATATCTATATGTGCCCTTGTGTTAGCTGGGTTGCTGTTCCAGACAGACGCTTAATATTTGATGAATCCCCAGATGGCACAGTGGATCCTTTAATAACCCTCTTTAATATAGGTAGTCAAGCATACTTCTGCGTGTGTGTGTGTGTGTGTGTGTGTGTGTGCGCGCGCCCCTCTTTAATAGTGGGTTCCTGCGATCAAAGAACCCAACTCCAGTGGCAGACACACATGTCAAAAGCCAGACGCACACATCAATAATGCATCAAACACACACACACACACACACACACATACGCACACACACACACACACACATACACTCACAGGAACAGTGGAGACAAAGATGAGAGTGGGAGCCACGGTGAGACAAAGACGGATGGAGGCGTCTGATATAACGACCTGCTTTCTGCCGTTTAGAAGAAATACTGCAGAGGACAGAATTAGAGAATCTGGATTTAGAGGTGGGGTTAGAAAATAAAAACCCAAACGACTGACTGCAGAGGCTCTGCTGATACTGTGATTAGAAAAAGTAAAGCATTTGTTACTTTAAGAAATTGTCATGGCAACAATGTATGAAGACCTGAGCTGCATTCGTGGGATGCTCTGTGTGTGTGTGTGTGTGTGTGTGTGTGTGTGTGGATCGATCCATGGAGGTTTGTAATGCGGTGAGGAAGCCAACATGGTGAAACGACAGTCATCACAGCTACAGGCCTAAAACACATTCAGTGTCAGTCAGCAGAGCTTTTGCATTTTGCGATTTATTTGATCAGAACTTAATGATGAACGGAAACAATTTAGGATAAAGTCACTCTCAAACTGTTTCAAATAATAATAATAATACCTTTATTTATATAGCACCTTTAAAAACAGAGTTTACAAAGTGCTTTGACAGACAAAATAAAAGCAGAATACTCAAATTATGAATTGAAAAAATTATTAATTTAAAAGGCAATAAAACAATAATCAACAGGGATCGTAGGATGAAAACCAAAATAAACAGTAAAATGTTTTGGCCCAAGTTTGAATTAATCAAAAAATGATTTTAAGTGCTATTAGCCCTGTAACTGATCAAAGATACTTGGTAAAGTCACGATCTAATGAAAAATGACTTTTTCACTTTGTTAGCTAATATTCCACTATATATTGTATATACATATATACATATTTTTTTGTATTTTTATATCAAAGTTCTTTTACTTCCTGGCTGTTGGCCTATGAGTAGGCGACATAAAAATTCGACCCAGTAACACCACACAGGGTTTTGAACAATCCGCTCTCTGCTGGAAATAGGTCAAATTATGAAGGCGAGATGCTCTTTCATTGCGACTGCAAAATAATAACCAAGGAATCTAGATGTGTTGATGCCTACAACAACCATCAGACAATCAATTTAAATCAGAGGCATTGTGAAGTGGAAAAATAAAACATATAAAAAAAACCCAACTTTTTTCATTGCTTTTACTGTCGCTATTTATCCATGCTTCTGCTTCTTTACTCATTAACATTATATTGTCTTAGGTATAGTATTTTAAGACATAGAGTTATGTGGATACAGATTTTATGTAAATGTATGCTTCTGTTTTCCTGTTTCTGTAACTTTTGCTTCTGATTTTAATTTTACTTTTATGCAGTCTTTCAACATCTGGACAGGGACTGCAGATCAAAACTGTCCCTGGCTCACTCTGTTGATCAGTGTGCACTGTCCCTGTCAAATAAACTGATACATAAAATAAATAAAAAAATATCCTCCAGCCCAATCAACCCAATCACAGACAAAAGATGTCAAGACTCTTCGACACGAGCAGAGCAGCCTGAAGAGGACTGACGTGAGGAGAGAAAGAACAATCTGCTGAAGAACTGAAAGAACCGAGTGTGTGCATACTGTGTGTGTGTGTGTGTGTGTGTGTGTTTGCACTCGTGTTTGTACATGAGTGTGTCTGCTGGGAGAGCAATGAGAAAGCTACTCCAACAGCCTCCGGCATCAAGAACAACACATATTCATCCCTCTGTGATTGCATATCAACAAATCCCCGAGTCTCTGAGCGGCGCGGCTGCAGGCAGACGAGGAGCGACTGAAATTCGTGAAATGAGCATGATGTCTTGAAATGGAAATAACTCGGCATATAAGTCTGTGCGTGAAAAGTGACAGGAATCCGTTTCCCCAGCAGGAAAGGATTAGACACGACTAGAACCGGGAAGTAGTTTGACGTTAAACTCCCGACGACCCGGGATCAACTCCCGACTCATGACAACAAGCTTCCTACTGGGAGGGAAGCTTTCATTTATTTAACCATGACCAAAACCTTACTTAACCTTAAACGCACAGTGTGTAATTTCTGCCTCTAGGGGTCTCTCAATCAAAACAATAACAAAAGACGTAGTTTGATGACGTCGTGAAGTAGCGTGGGATCATGAGTTTTTTTTACGGGGACAGCTTCGGCAACAGAACGCGCAGCAAACGGGAATGAATAATCGCGATCCGTCACGAGTGAGCGATACAAATAATAGAATGAAAAAAACAACAGAGCGGCTAGAGCGGGTAGCTAGCTAGTTGGCCGACTTCCTTCCTCACTCTCTGACGTATCATCTGGTGTTTCCCGTGTTTCCCCCGGAAGAAGGGGATATGACGCCATGACAGGAAGTTAGGGGGTAAAGGGGATATGACGCCATGACAGGAAGTTAGGGGGTAAAGGGGATATGACGCCATGACAGGCGACCAAATGAAACGCACCGTTACCTTGAATAAAATTACGCATTTCTCTGGGTTTGAACATTGTTGGAAACATTTGGGATAATGTAAGTACACAACATTTTAAGCATTGCATTAAAGTTGTTCTTTAAGTGAGCAGCAGCGGTCCGGCCTCCTCTCTAGTTCTGCACACAGTCAGCATAGTTACAGATATCAGCGCTCGTTTTCCTCCTTCAGAAGACGACATTTGCTGCCGTTCATTCTTGTTGTTCATTCAAGTCCAGATCCTGTACAGGCCCACGGCGCATGTGTTAAATTCCACCTGCTGCAGCCACACTGATCCGTCGGAAAACGGAAAAATTTCTGTCCATTCATTGTGCTGTTTTGGAACGTCAGCATGGTGGGAGAGGCAGAAATACAGCGGCCTAGCTTCACTCATAACGGAGCTACTTCATAGAAAAAAGAAGAAACAGACTATAGAGTATAAATTAAATAAGAAGCTGACCTGGAAAACCTCCAGTCATCCCAACATTATACCACGCTTTCTCTGTTTTATCTTTGTTTTGGTCGGACCATTGTGTCTGTGATCGACACTATTTTTCCAAAACAAATGCAGGAATGCCTCTGATTGTCAACGGATGGTAAAGAATCCGTCCATCCAGAAAAAGTTCAATCGGGTTGAACTTTTTGTCCGTCAAAACGGATGGAAATCTGACGGAGACGGACGCATCGTCAGTCCTGTCTGGACAACAGACAGCTCTAATTGAAAATTCATTGAAACGAATGGAAACAAACCTCCTTGAGACGGACAGACACAACAGATCAGTGTCGCTGCGGCTAACGTAACTTAAATACCACAGGTGACAACGTTACCTGCCGTTAAAGTCTGTAGGGCAGCAGAAGATGTGGATGTCTGTAAATTAACGGCGGAGAGTGTGGCTCAGTGTGTAGGAGCAATGGTCAGCTAGCGCGACACGGTTAAATTACCTATTCCACTAACACCACTTCAATACCACAACAACGTCACCTACCATTAAGGTTTGCAGGACAGCAGAAGACATGGATCTGTAAATCGGCGGAGAGTGGTGTAAGACTGAATGGCATTTAGCCCATAGACGAGAGGCCAACTCTTAAACTGGGCTCAGATTACAGGAGTTTTAAAATCCTAACCGATTTTGAAATCGGGTTGCATCACGCACATAAGGAGAAACTTAACCAATTTTCTTCTCTCAAGTCGCAAACAAGCTCACACTTTAGAACATGACGGTGCATCACACACTACAAGATAGTATTAAGATTATCTTGCCCGACGGAGCTTCTGTATGTGACAGCTCACGTGACCATGGAGAGGCAGGAGGCAGATGTTTACAGACATGGAGGCGGAACAGCTGCTCTGGTGTGTTCAGTAGTTTGCCAA
This sequence comes from Centroberyx affinis, assembly GCF_046629955.1. Taxonomy (NCBI): domain Eukaryota; kingdom Metazoa; phylum Chordata; class Actinopteri; order Beryciformes; family Berycidae; genus Centroberyx; species Centroberyx affinis. The sequence continues at coordinate 26,332 of NW_027282842.1, forward strand.
AGAAAAGTGAAAGGCCAGACGAGTTTGGATGAGGAAATGGTTGGAGAGACAGACATAGGCAAAAGTAGGCTGTCCGTTCCGGACGACGGGAGGTGAGAATTTAACCGTCAGTTTTAATATCTGTTTGTTATTGTGCTAAAAGGTTTACCGTTGCTAGGCAATACTGTCAGCTGTCCCGGCCGGGACGTTAAAGTTGTATTGTCCAACGTTGAAAGGCATAATGACGTGACGTCGTTGTGCAGATACTCGCAAATATCAGACAGGTTAGAAATTATCGGGGCGGCTCCGATGCGTCTTCGAACTGTTTGGGAGGGTTCAGATCTGATCTGTACACAGCTCACATCACCAGATATTCTGCACCGAACTTCGGTTCCGACCAGATTTCTCCTCCGATTGTCGGGAGGGGCAAATCGGGGATAAATCGGCGAAAAACTCCTGTAATCTGAGCCCGGCATTAGTGAAAGACGCCCTCTAGAGCAGTGATTCTCAACCTTTTTCATATCAAGGACCCCTAATTTAATACACATTAGAGCCACGGACCCCCATTTGACCCAAATCTGAGAATATTTTTATTGTCAGATATGAGTTTGTCCAAAATTCCATGACTATCTGTATTGTAGATAGAGAGATAACAGAGAAACTATGATCAAAACAGTCATTCTTCTACATTCTCAAATTGTGTTAACTTCTTGTAAATGAAATAATAGTGAAGTTTAGCAATTCATCAATTTACTGGGGACCCCCTGGAACCCCCTCAAGGACCCCTGGTGGTCCCCGGACCCCACGTTGAGAACCACTGCTCTAGAGGCCATCTCATGAAGCGCATCATCTAACAAAGCAACAGGTGTTTGACTGACTGCCTGACCTGAATTTGGCTCCTCATGCCCTCGGCTGCGCAGTGGGAAAAACAACTTCCACAGAGCGAGAGAATCCGTCACAGTGAACAATTTGGTTTTTCAGGTGCGCTCTGCTTCCTGTCAGCTCTGCTTCCTGTTATAGAATCTAATTGCATATGGCATGCATTGCAAAATGACTGGGGGAAATGTAAACTAGACGTAGACAGAGGTAAATGGGATAAAAATAAAACTGTCATTATGCTTTAACCATAACCGTTTGCCAACATTTTCACAGGAACACATGAAAATGGCATGTCCAATTCATGCTGCTGCCGCATAATGTCAATGGTGGAGAAACGTAAATTCACATAATTTGCTTCCACAACACGTAAAATCAGCATTTCAGAGTTTGTGGTCGTTTCATAAAATTTTGCACGACTGTGTTGCATAGAGAGAGATGTGAAGTCTCTCTCTCTCTTGGTTCGCTGTCTTTCTGTGTGTCTTTCTCTGTGCGTGTGTGTGTGAGTGTGCTTATGTATGTGTGCGCATTACTGGAAATAGGAGAGAGGCAGGGCTGAAGAGCGAGGAGGAGAGGGAGAGCTGAAAAGGAAAAGCGAGGGAGAAGAATGCTGCAGCTAACGGCTATAGAAACCACAGTGCTTCATCAAGGACGTTTTTCCACACAGCGATGACAGTTAGCCGATATTCTCTTTTTATTCAATTTGCAGAAGCATTTTTTCTGCTGCTTTTTGTATTGGCTGTGTGCCCCTTGATCCGTCCCACAGAGAAGTCAAGAGTGCTGAGTGTGTGTGTGTAAGTATGCATATGTGTGTGTGTAGTGGGTTTCTGCAGTGACACGGTGACATTTGGTGTGTTTTGCCGGAGCAGCGGAGGTGAACAGTTTTTTGGGGTGTGACTGTAACAAAGAGGCGGCGGCAGCAGCAGGCGGGACGGCCCGTGTCTCCTCAGCCTCCATCACCGTGTTCTCGATGTAAGACGAGAAGGTCGGCTGGGAAAGAAACTCTAACAAAGATGTAATAAACTTTGATCCTTTTTTTTTCCTCAGATGGAACGTGAGCCTGGATCAAAAAGCAGATCCCGTCGGTCCGGTTTCACTGCAGTGCTGCCGACTTCGCTTTCCACGAGGTGGGGGGATGGGGGGGGGAGAGGCGACCACGCCCACTCAGGAGACAGGAAGTGTATACCATTTCATACCATTGGCGCAGCTTGTAATGCGTCATCTTGTGTGTATAGAGCATCTTTGGAAAGATATTTAAAACAGATTGAAGTCTGCCTCCAACGTGGCCGACACCTCTACAGTCTGCAGGTAAACTCCAAGATCTGTCGTTTTATATCTACAGAACTCACTGCGTCTTATTCACAACCCGTCTGTGTCCCACTGAAACCCTTAAGCACGAAAGTACCGATGCATTTCAGTATTTCCAGTATTTATTTATATTTCAGCATTTAACTTTTTTTTAAACTACTTCTACAAAATGTGGATAGAGCGTCTGTGGGGGTTTGCTCTTGCACGTAGCACTTAAAATCTGGTTACCACTTTGGCACTTATCACTTTTATGATTTGTGGTCTATCTTATCTCTGTATTGACTGTCCTGTCTGTCTGTAACTTTGCGTTGTACTGCTGCTGTTGCCCGACCAGGTCTCTCTTGAGAATGAGACCCTGTGTCTCAATGAGATTACCTGTCTAAATAAAGGTTTAATAATAATAAAATGTCCTTGATCTTCCAAGAAAAAAACTTCTTCCTGATGAACAGGCAGGTGAGATGACGTTAAGTCACGTCTCTCCCTTCCATCCCGACACGATTATTACAACCGATGGCGGAACATATGCCGTTTTAATTGGTACTCGGTAAGTTAAGTGTGTTATTACTTCAGCCAACAAAGTTGGAAGCAGATTATGTTTTAACCCATCTGTCTGTCTGACTGTTTGTCTGTTAGCTAGATAGCAAGATTTCTCAAAAATGAATATATGGATTTGTCTGAAATCTGGTGGACAGATCGCTCTTGGCTCCAGGATCAGCTGGTTAGATTTTGGATTCGGAGCCGGGATTTCTGCCATTAAATGATTTTCATTTTTGAGCCATAACTATTATGCTGCGGTCATGTGCTTGTGGGGAAAGTCCAACATCCGGGACTTCCAAGTCGGCCGCTAAACAACATCGCATTGCCGCTGTTGTCCTGTGAAAACCATGTAACTCCAATTTTGGTGATTTTCATATTTTTCACTTCAGTTGAAGGATTACGAGCTTCTCAGAGGATTGAGGAAATTCTCCGACCTCTTTGGCTTATGAAACCAAAAGAAAACCCACAGGATAAAGTGAAAAATAAAAATGCATCGTGATCAAGGTAAAACAAGACTATCTTTCTCTTTCTTAAGCCGCTTTTCCACCGCATGGTACCGGCTCAACTCGCCTCGACTCTACTCGCTTTTGGTAGTACCAATTGGTTTTCCACTGCAGATGGTACCCCCTCAATGTGCCAGGTACCAGGTAATATGGTGCCTGGTAGCTGGTACTCGCCCAATGGAAAACCAAAAAAAGGCGAGTAGAGTCGAGTCGAGTTGAGCCGGTACCATGCGGTGGGAAAGCGGCTTTAGTTCCTGAAATGTTGATATTTTCCCATCAGAAAATCAAACCCGGAGGACAAATGATAAACAAACACAAACCCTTATAGCTCTGAGAGTGGAGAAGTGTTCAGCGTTGGCGGAGGTTTGCGCTCTGCTGATTGACTTGTAGTTTAATAAAGTAGTGATGGGAGGCACACTCTCTCTAACTGTGAAAGTTTGTTTTGGGAGTCAACATGGCGGACAACAGAACAGTGATGCTCTGTCTTCAGTCTCCTGCTGCATGTTGTCTCCCCTCTGCCCGTCCCACCGCACTGTTCCTACAGCCTGCCGCCCTCCCTCTCCCTCTGTGGTAGGGGGATCGCCTCACCTCTCTCTCTCTCTCTCTGTGTGTGTGTGTGTGTGTGTGCATGTGTCAGAGGCAGATTAAACTGGCAGAGCTGTAATGAGATGCCACTTTACAGCAGGAGTAGGAGTTGCCATCTGCCTCCATCTGCTCTCTCATTCCGCAACACCTACACACTCACACACACACACACGATGACATGGACACACACACACACACACACACACACACACACAATATACATCACACAGTGGGTTGCAAATCAAAACACACAGCATTGCGTCCAGCAGGTGCTCTAGTGGAGCCATAGTGGGAGGCCTTTTTAATCCGGTCTGCAGGTGGTTCCACTATCCACAGGCCTTGATAACAGCGGACAGGCAGAGAGAGAGAAGACAACACACAACAGACCAGAATATTCTTTACCCGCCTCCTGCTACGCCTCTCTCTTCCTCCAACACTCTTTATCTCTCCTTTTCTTTCTCTTTTTTTATGCCTCTGTGCCGGTGACAGCCGTGGCCGGAGGCATTATGTTTTCGGGTTGTCAGTCCGTCCCATTCTCATGAACGCGATATCTCAGGAACGCCTGGAGGGAATTTCATTGCATCTGGCACAAACGTCCACTTTGACTCAAGGATGAACTGATTAGAATTTGGTGGTCAAAGGTCAAGGTCACTGTGACCTCATAAAAGACGTTTTTGGCCATAACTCAAGAATTCATACGCTAATTATGACAAAATTTCACACAAATGTCTAATAGGATAAAATGATGAAGTGATGACATTTTATATCCAAAAGTTCAAAGGTCAACTTCACTGTGACATCATAATGTTTTGCTTACCACTGTAGCTGAGAAAACGATCTTGGGTCATTCTACAAAAACGGTGGAAGTGCTGTCACTTACTTTTGCAGACACCAAAATCCTTTAAGTTGACCTAATAATCACATTAATTATATATGTTCAATAAATAAAGACTGTCCTTGCAATGATAAAACAAAGTTTATTGGTGGAGGCATACAACCGCGAGGCGGGTATTTCTAGTTTTTCCCCTGCAGGCAGCTTCATTTACCTTATGATCTATTTCCCTAAGAACGTCCTCCTCAGTCACGATGGAATGAATATATATGATATAAAATGTCATCACTTCATCATTTTATCCTATTAGACATTTGTGTGAAATTTTGTCATAATTAGCGTATGAATTCTTGAGCTATGGCCAAAAACGTCTTTTGTGAGGTCACGGTGACCTTGACCTTTGACCTATGACCACCAAAATCGAATCAGTTCATCCTTGAGTCCAAGTGGACGTTTGAAGAAATTCCCTCAAGGCGTTCCTGAGATATCGTGTTCATGAGAATGGGACGGACGGACGTATGTACAGACGGACAACCCGAAAACATAAAAAATAAAAACGCTGCACAAACGGTTCAAACTTTTGTCCCGCCCACACAGGCGTTGACGGGGGAAAACACCAGACTCTCTGAATCGCTCGACAAAATCTAAAAAAGTGGGCGGGATGAGAATCCAACGGGAGGAGCCTCCCTGCGTTCTGTCCAGCCCCAACTTCCTGTTTCAACTGGAAATACGTCAGATTACGGAAGAAAGACGCTCTTAAAACACCGTTTCATTGTGACTTTAAACGAGTAAATGAAAGAGAAAGGAGGAGAGAGAGAGAAAAAAAACGAGGGGGCTTTTTGTTTTGTTTTTTGGGCCCGGAGAGATGGAAGCGGTGTTGGCAGGTCGGTGCGCCCGGCGCTGCGGCTCGGCGGCCTCCGTCCTCCTGAGGGAGAAGCTAATTGAAACTGGGCTCCGCTCTCCAAAAACCGCTGTCAGTCACACCTGGCCGGGCGGCGGGGCAGCAGAGTAAATGTACTGTTGCCAGAACAAACTCCTCAGCGGCTGAACTTAAACCGCCAGCATAATTAAAATATGAGTCTGCCGCATGAGCGAGGTTCGCTCTGACACACCGGGTCTGTTAAGAGCTGTTAGCTCACCAGATGAGACGCCCTCGGCATCTGGCGGCGTTACGGTCAAAACTTTGGCACTACTTTGAGAATTCATTCAATATTGACTTTTATAAACATTCGATACTTTCACCAAATGTCTTCTGCAAGCTGAAATTCCAGTTCAACATCGGCTCCTGGAGAGGTTGAAGAGGAAGAAGAAGAAGTAGTAGAAGGATTGAGCACCACAGTCCTGCTGGTTTTCACTTTAGCCATCGAATGGGACTGATTTATAATAATAACCTTTATTTGTATAGCACCTTTCATACACAACATGCAGCTCAAAGTGCTTTACATCTTTACATCAATGCAGGTGAATGGAAGTGACTAACTGGGTGGATAGATGGCTTGTTGTCATCAGGGCCCAGTATTTCGAACGTTTTTTGGATAGGATTTCATTAATCAGATAAGATTAAATCTCAAAATTGGGTATTTCAAAACTAGAAACTGTGACTGTTATCCTGATCCTACAAATTGGAATAAGGATTTGGTAATCTAATCCTACCTAGATCAAATGTTTTTTGTGGGTATTTCTATAGATTAGGATAGTTTTGATACTGAATCTTGATTCTACTGGAAGGGTGGATTCAGGATGGATTCAAGGTGGATGTAGAGACATGTGGGACACATGGCACACAATTATTTTATTATCCAATGACACATTGAATTCTTAAATTAAGGTAACTTGTACATATGCCGATAAGTGAATAGGAGCAATATGCAAACTGATTTACACTTTTTCAAACATGTTCACTCATGTCTGTCTTAATGAAATTTTGCATTATTTTGACCAACAGATAGAGGCCTATCCAAAGACTGCAAATCTATATTATGTAATCTGGATCAAAATGATACTAAAAATTCTTTGAAAGCCGTGACAAAACCAACAAGATCAATTTGATCTAGGATAGAACAAAAGGGATTTCAAAATCCGGATAATTCTGATCTAGTTTTGAAATCCTGGGCTCAGGAGCTCCAACTAATTTGTAGGATGGATCTCACAGCTGAACAGCTTGAAGTAACCATGCAGGACGGCGATTGGTCAGAAGTGTAATGCGAGACTTCCAGTCTAAACACAGCAAACTTCTCAGTTGAAAGTTTTGAGAGAAGGTAACATGACGTGGAAAAAACTGAACTGTCGTCATTCAGAAACTACTTTTTATTCACAAATAAAATATATATTGTATGCTTTTCTACTGCTACTTTACATCTTTGACCCGTAAATCTCCTCCATGGATTTACGTTACTACTCATCTCTGAAGTTTGAATTTGATCTCATAAATTTGCCAATCTGGAAAAATGAGGCTAACTTTCACCGACACCGGGGGAATCCTTTCACTGATCGACAAACCGGTGAGAGAGCCAGATATGAAACTATTTTGTTTACCGAGCTGACAAAGAAAGACGGAAAAGTTGCTACAAACCGTCCAGGTCAAGCGACTCAGTGACTGTTGTTCTGTGACATTTCCTGATGGATTTTCTCGTTTTGGTAGCATGTGGTAGCTGGTGGTTTTTGGCTGGACTGCAACAGCGGGGCCAGCCCTATAAACGCGAATGTCTGTCACTGAGTGATGAAGTTACACCATTGGTCGGCTGTGGCATGTGGCACAGGATCACAGAGCCAGAAATTTAAGTTTTTGTCAGCAGGCTGACCAATATCATGCAGGTAAGCTGAAGCTAACTGAAGCTAAAGTAGAATCTATACAATTATATCATATCGCCATTTATTTCGAGGCATATGCGCGAGCTCAGTCTAGCTGACAGCCCTCTGTTCTGTCGGGTTAGAGAGAGACACAAACAAGCATGGAGGTTTTGGTGCGCCGAGGGCTTACCGCCGACCTTCCCGAAGTTTCCCAGGGCCACGGTGCCGGCCAGTGCCGATAGCCGGGCGCCGATTTGTTCCCGGGGATCCGGCCGAGATTTCGGCGGGGGTCCCGACGCCGATGCGTCACCGGGTGTTGGATGAACGGCGTTTGCGGCACTGATGGGTACCGGAGCGACCGGGGTTTGGATCGGGAGGATCAATGCGGGCCGTGGGCGCGGTGGAGAGGACAGCGGCGGAGAGAGGAGACGGGACGCGCTGGAACGGAGATCAGTATGGATGTATGGACTATTACTCTGTATATTAACAGTCTACAGCGGAGTTAGATACACCATTGGTTGGCCGTGGCACGTGGCACACTCATACACGGTCCAGCCATATACTAGGTTTTGACCTAGTCTTGTCAGATATTAAACTTAGTGTTATTGTTCTGGTGAAACTGTCCACCAGTCTCCAAGTGTATTTCTCAGAAAATCTGCGTCTTTCCCTGAAGTATTACTTGCAACTTTTGGACTAATAACTAATAACAACTAATAATCTTCCAGCATGCTATATAGTGAATGTCTGTGGAAACGCTGCGGCCTGGCGAGGGAGATTAATTGAAAATGCCACCAGTGGTAAACATGGTTAATCAATAGGTAGTGCAGTGCTCACATTTTCAGTCTTGAGATGTCCATTGTACCAACAGGCCATTAGAGCCCAGCGTCAGCACAGAGCCATGGATCAATAGTATTGTCACATGGAGCGCAGCAAACAAAACGCTCCATTTAGAGCCAGTGAAAGAGCAACTTCACTTTCTGCTGAAATAATTAACTATGAATGCTACGGCTCTGTGTTTATCTCACTGCCTTCTCACATCCTTTAGTTTTTTTTTTTAAGCATTAAAGCACACTGCACACATTAACGTGGTATAACTGCATCTTCGAACTAATCCATTAGCCCTGGCCCGTCTATTTAAAGCAGCTTACATTATTCACATCAAAACAGTTTAGTCCTTTCTCTAAAAAGTAAAGAAACTAAAAGGTAAATGCATGGAAGTGATTGTGTATGGTTCATCTTGGAATATTTTTTCACCTATACAAGCCATTACTCTTCAGGATAAAAGGGAATGTTTTCTAAAATGAACCATTTTCCATTTTTTTTGTTTTCCTCAGAAATATTGCCTTTTTCATGAAAAACGGTCGACTTTAGACTCTGACTTTAGTTCTTTAGTTCTTGTCCCACAGACTAATTAATCACCTAAAAGCCTTAAAGAGAAAAACAATGTGCTGTTTGAATAATTGATCAAAACCTTGAGTTTGTGTCCATGACTCATTGTTCCACCATGTGTAACAGACTGTGTTCGATCCCACAGGGCGATCAGTTAGTTAGTGCATCATGTGATTAAAACATTAGAACTTCAAAAGACTTCACACTTAAAAACAGCTGATAGCTAGGAGTCCCAACAAAAAACACATGGAAACAATCAACCAAAAATAGCTTTGTAGATTGCAGATTTGGGCAAATTGACATAAAATAAGGCTTCTGTGGTGCCTTGATTTCAAAGAACAAAAAAAAAGGAAATCCGCACTCTCAAAAAGATATCTTGATTGATTTAATTTCCATGTTTCAAATGAAAAATATGCAGCTTGGCAAACTGATAAGAAAAGACAACTTTTTGCTTCGTCAGGTCATCAGGGGCCGTATCGGTAACACTTTACAATAAGGGTACATTAATTAAGGGTTAGTTAATGCTTAATAAGCATTAACTAACCCTTAATTAACAGTTAACTAATGTGTCTGGTAATCATTTACTAATGGTGTTCATGTTAACTAAGGTATTAATTTATACATTATTTAATAGTTTCTAAAGATGACTATTAAATAATGTATAAATTAATACCTTAGTTAACATGAACACCATTAGTAAATGATTACCAGACACATTAGTTAACTGTTAATTAAGGGTTAGTTAATGCTTATTAAGCTCATTGTAAAGTGTTTCCGCCGTATCTACAAATTAAAAAAACAACAACAAATTACATTCATTCCTACATAAGCAAAAAAAAAACTATTTCTACTGTTTACATCATTCTATAGGATTACTTTGATGGTAGATGTGCTGTTCATACTTCAATCACATACTGTATATGGAAGCTATACAAATGGAAGTCACATCAACATACACTACCAGTCAACAGTCTGGACCCACCTGACTGAATGTGCTGATTGCTTAAGATTGAAAGTCATCTGCTTAAATGCTTAAATAATGAAGTTGATGCCTATGTATGAATTTCTTTCCAAAGCCTTTTGCCTGTTCCATCATTGCCTTTCTAAAATATAGAAAATATAAGATAGTTTTGATTGGTCACTGCATAATTCCATTTGTGTTATTTCAAAGTTTTGATGTCGTTACTGTTAGTCTAAAATGTGGAAAATAGTAAAAAATAAAGGAAAAGGTCTAGTAGGCTTAGATTGGTGAGTCACAGCTGAACCCAGCAGCATCCCGACAGCTACAGATGATATAGAAGCAATGTTTATTTATTAATTTATATATTTATTTTATCTTTTAATTTTAGCTGTTTAGTGATAATTGGAACTTAGAGTACTTTTATTATGTTTGTCTACTGTCTGTGTAGTTTCTAAAATGTGTGTCTACTGCAAACCAAATCTACCTGAACCTGAACCTGACCCTGAAAAATGCATGTGTCCAAACTTTTGACCGGTAGTGTAGTAATATCATAAATAAAATCATATCCCTTTTTTTTTTTTTTTTTTGGGTTCTCTGCATAATTCAGAACACGCAGAGAGCTGAAGGGCTTCGGCAGCTCACTCTCCACTTTTCCTCATATATTTTCCAGCCGTTAATGGACTGACTGCACCAGTGTGTGGCGTGGATATTGGAAGCCCGGTGCAGGTCTGGCCCCCGAAGGTGACGACTGGCGTAAATTTTTATAAAAGGTCACTGTGCGAGTGAAACCTGCAAATCCAGCAGGCTGAAAGCGAGTCTCTTAATTACCTCCCCAAGGTGTGTGTCCATGCTGCCGCATTCAGAGTGCACAAACATGTCCCGGAGAAGGGGGATAACGCCTGATCGAAGTATTCATTTATGCCGTTTACGGTCTATTACATTCAATACGTGTGAACATGAACGAGTTGAACCATTTGGGTTTAGTTCTCGCACCGAAATGAGCTTTTTTCCTAAAGTCATGCTGTGGGGTCCGAGGGAGAAAACGCAGCATTATTCCAAGAAAAACTATCGGAGCCGGCTCTCATGACCTTTTACATTTTTCATGATTGGTTCTCGGTGGAGGCTGTGCTTTACAGAGATGGTGTTGGGGGAAAAACTGTTTCGGGCGATGGGAGACAGTTGTAAGTTAAGCAAATACAAACTAGACTTTCTCGCGGCCTTAAAATTGCACAAATGAATAGTGAAGATTTGTTGTATTCCTCTGGAAATGCTCAAATATTAGAATACACTTTAAAAGAGAAGGTTCTGTAGCTCTCATACATACTGTAAGTGGATAACCAAATGCCTCCCCGACACACACACACACACACACACACACACACATAGACCTCCCTCTGACTCTCTTAGAATTGAGATGTGAAAAGCATATTTTTCCATCTGCAGATCCATCGTAAAAAAAAATGGCCAATTTCCATCTTAAAAACATCAATCGAGCTAGAAGAAACAATCTTACAAACAACAGAAAAAATTGTTTTTCAACAAATCAAAAGAACGGGAAAAGTTCCTTTTAGGGAGATTTACCTTCAAAAATCCCCACAAAACCCTGTCTTCCAGAAAGCCTTCTTCAAATGCACAAAAAAGATCAAAAACAGAGCTGCTGAATATTGAATTACAGAATCCGCTGTTTGAAAAATAGCATAAAGAAGCCGGGGGTTCTCAGAGCTGCTGGAAAAGGCTTTTTTCCAAACAATTAGATTGATTACACAGTAAAGCTTGTGTTAAATTAACTTGCAGGTAGAACAATCAATCAGCTCTGACACAGACTCCTATATGTGCAGCGGAAATGATTTTCACAATTACTGATCTAAAACCAACTCAATAGAATGATCAATGGAGGTGGATGAATTATAACTGAAAGACTAATTTCACACTCCGCTTCCACTTAGTCTTGGCGGTTCCATCCTTTCATGTGACATGTGGAGGAGGCCGACTGAGCGCGCTCAGACTGGAACCCGAAAATACTTTCTTGTCATTAAAGGAAAATCCCCCCCCCCCACTGTTAGGTCTCATCAATCTGTGATGTTCAACACATCCCAGGAGTTACTTTGTGGTGAAGTGTTGGAATTTACTTTTTTTTGGGTGAACCACACTTTCCCTCAGCCTGCCTCCTCTGCTTCTACTGCAGTTAGTGATTTCCTACGTTTTCCCAGAATGCCTTTCAACAACCCCCAGAGAACAGGTGTGATGCATTCAGCTGTGGGTTTTATGTGACAGGAGTGAAGTTAGCTTGATATTGGGTATTCAGTGCATGTTTGTTTTTTATCCTTCAAAAACATCTAAAACAAGCAAGTTAAAGCACATTAATGAATATGTGTGTGATTACTGGAAGAGGAAGAACAATTTACAACCACATCACATCACAATCAGATTGCGGAGCGTTGAAGAGTTGAAAATAGTTCAACTTGAGCAGATGAGATCCCCGCGAACTCAGCGCTACTTTGGTTGCCTGGCAACAAACTGAGCGCTCCGCTCCACTTCGTTTCTGCCACTTTTTTTGTGTGTGTTTTTTTCAAGCAGAAAACGCTCTGCAATGTGAATGCAGCCTAATGCTACGTTCCATTTATTTATTTAAAAGGATCCCCATTAGCTGATGCCCATGGCACCAGCTAGTCTTCCTGGGGTCCGAATCCAGTACATCATATTCATCATATACAAATACAACATCACATTTGTGTTACGTTATGTTCATCACATGTGCACCTCTAATTGTGTTACATTAAGAAAGTGGTCATTCAAATTTTCTCAAAATTCATTCCGATGTACAATCATTTCTGACTCTGCTTACCCAATGAGAGAAGGTGGGGTAAGGACCAATTAGTCTCATGAATTAGTCTCAGGGTCCGTCACCAGGGAACAAGAACAAGACGCTGTACATGACCAACACTGGACTATTGATCAGCTGCTTAAGTAATGCATTCTTAAATGGTATTTAAATGAGGACTTGCTATTAGATTGACGTATATAAAGGGGGCAGCTATTCCAATGATTGATGGCACGATCTTTTTTAAGGCATAAGATTTTGGGCAAGGTAACATGACTTGGCCATCACCTGCTGTTCTAGTGAAATGACTGATTGATTTCCATGATTGAAGTCGGAAGTCGAATGATCATGATCATGAATGATTTGAAGTCGGAAGTCGATAGCTCTGAGTTGGAATTGATGACTTCCAATCTAAATGCGTTCCAGAGAGTCTTCTCGGGAAAACATGGACACAACAGCCTTTACCCATTAACGTTAACGTTAGCTATCTGACAATGCTCTGTCGTTAGCAGGCGAGTTCATACAGCAAAGACTTCTATCTACTAACGAAGCACAAGTCAACTGAATTACGTTAATGGAAACTAAGTTGTTGTAAGTTGTTACAACATGTTTTCATAACACAAAAACTACATATCAAATCAAGTTTTATTAAGTACAAATTGATGCTGCAACGTCAGCTGTGTCGGAGAACTCCGGCGGAACAGATCTTGCCTGAATTTCCAACTGGGAATTCCGTCTTGAACGACCGTTCTGTTGCGCTTTTCTGTGTCGGAAGTCGTTTTTCTCAGAGTTCCCAGAGTACAACAGAACGCAGCATTAATTCATTCTCACCTTTGACATAGAAACTGGTCTCTCTCCTCTTCTCCGATGGATCTCTCCCTGTATGATTGTTGAACGTCTCTCGGTGCGAAATGGCGGCTCTAGAAAGAAGCCCTCGCTCTTTGATTCTGAGGGACTGACACCAAAACCTGACGTTTACCGCTGAGGTTTTACATCCTGAAACATTTTCTCATATCAAACTCCACTAGAGCTGCTGGAAACATCTGGAGGTGATGTCACCTCGTCTACGATTGGCCGGTTATCCACCAAGAAGAAAAACATAACAAACTACTGAATGCACCCAGAAAAGCAAAGTACATCACCAATCGCTCTTTTAACAGTTAAAGTGCTTCAGGGTGGATTTTCCCTTAATATACTGCACTGGAACTCTGTATGTGTGTGTGTGTGTGGTGTGCACGTCCACGTGCACGGCTACTCATTTGTGTGCCTGCACTGTACAACATCCACCTCTTTGACAGAGAGGAGAACCTTTTGTTCCACCTCTACAATCCCCAATTACAGTAATCTCTTTCCTCCACTAATCCCGGCAGGAGAGAACTTTGAAGTGGAGCGCTTGATTGAACATCAAAGTTGTCTTCTGCTCACTCCTCTGCTCACGCCAGTCTCACACACACACACACACACACACACATACACACACACACACACACACACACACACACACACACACACACACTGCTGGATATAATAGGATAGGAGAGGATGTGACAGCTGGAAGAACCTACACAACACAAATATGAACGTCGTCTCAGTACTTTAAATATGCATTCAGCTGTGTGTGTGTGTGTGTGTGTGTGTGTGTGTGCATGTATGTTTTAGTAGACGTTGAGGAAAATCCATACTAAAAAGCTTTAACACTGTTATAAAGCAGCTACTTTTTGCACAATTTTTCAACAATCATACAGGGAGAAATCCATCGTAGAAGAGGAGAGAGACCAGTTTCTCCACCCACAGGAGCAGGAGAGAGACCAGAATGCAATGCAACACCAAGAAATGTTAGGTGTTGAGTAAGGGGAGACTCACTTTTTCTCTCCTGGGAACACTCCTGCTCTTACCACGCTGTTTGCTATCGCTCTCTCCACCGACGCGTAAAAAACCCTCAGCTGAACTCAGCGAGTTCAGGCTCACTCTCTGGCGGTTGTCAGAGGGCATTCTGGGAAACGCAGGAAAACCCTGCTAACTGCAGCAGCAGAAGCGAGACGAGGCAGGTTGAGGGGAAAGCGGGTGTTTGCCATGAAAGCAAATTATAACGCTTCATCACTAAATAACTCCTGGAATGCATTGCAGATCACAGAGTTTTCAGATCTAACAGCAGGAGGATCTGAGGGGGATTTCTCCTTTAAACTCTCAGTAATTTGTCTGGACTCTGCAGCTGGGAGAGAGAGAGAGACTGAGAATATTTTTATCGTCAGATATGATTTTGTCCAGAATTCTATGTAGGTAGAGAGATAACAGAGAAAACTATGATCAACACAGTCGTTCTTCTACATTCTCTAATTGTGTTAACTTCTTGTCAATTAAATAATGCTGAAGTTTAACAATTCATCAATTTGCTGGGTACCCCCTGGAACTTCCTGGTGGTCCCCGGACCCCACGTATGAGAACCACTGGCCTAGAATAACACGGAAACGCCGACGAGCGAGCGAGAGAAAAAGGTTTATCTTCCAATTACTGCTCTATTTTTTTGAGACGTTTGTCCCCCCCCCCCCCCCCCCCCCATCCCCGTTTGTGCGGTGAGTTATCGAGGTAGGCAAATGGGTAACGATTTCTAATTGTCTGACTCGCTCAGAGATTTACGGACTGAGTAATTGGACGACTTCCCCAGTGATTTTTTTGCCGCCGGTCGGCTTCTTCCCCCCCCCCCCCCCCCAGACAGAGTCCTCGACTGTAAAATATTCACAGAAGTTCAGATTTATCCCTCCGCTCTCGTCCGGCCGTCATCGACAAACGTGTGCAACAAACTCACCGATGCAGAGAGAGAAGCTGATCAATATACGCTCGGGGGGGCTGGAAACGACCCGGACACTCTGGAGCAGCGTCATTTAAAAGTAAGAGAAAAAACAATTAAGGTTTTTAATCAAATGGACATTCATAGGATAATTAGATTTGGGCCCCATTCACACCTGGTGTTGAAATGTACTCTGTGTTGCAGTCTGCAATTGAGTCATTATCCACATGTGCTATCTGCATAATGATCAATCCAATTTGCATTTATGCCTGGTATTTATACGCGTTCCCATCGTGCATGCTGTCCGCATTGTGATCGGATCTCATTTTTTTGATGTGCTGTGTATGCAAAGCAGGCGAGGAGGTGAGGAGGAGCCAGTCAGCGAAAACAAACATGGCGGGTTTAAGGTCATTAGATGTGATTCTGTGCAGCCTGATGGACTTTTCATCTGAGGCAGAAAGGCTCGTCTTTTATGGCTCTTTCACTGGAAGAAACGATGGCATTTAAAAAAATTATTTTAAACTCATCAGTGATACTCATGGGTATGCAACTAGAGCCAGTGTAACAGATTTTGTCCCCTGTAGGTTTAAGAGTGCATCAGGGAAAAAAACCTTTTTGTACTCAGCAGCTACAGAATGGAATCTATTGCCATCGCATATTAAAGAAATTGTCCCTGCTAACCATTTTAAAAGAGTTTTTTGAATGTAAGTTATTTTATATAATGAATATGTTAATGTTTTTTATGTCTTAAGTGATTCATGCATTGCCAAGACCTGCCTGTGCTGACCGTTGCTTTTTACAACGAGGACCACAATGGAAATAAGTCTTCTAGACTTTATTGTGTGTTGAATTCCTCGACAATTTTATATGTGTATGGTTGTGGCCTAAGGGCCTTCAAACCTATGTGTACATTAAAATCTGTCAAATAAAATAAATCAATCAGCTCATTTCATGTGGAGGAGGGAAGGTGCTGCAGTCTTCAGTGAAGCTGAGCAGAGGTTTCTAGTCGTCTGTCTGGCTGAACGCTGCTTTCTACACCGACTCTGTACAGTTTTCTTACAAACTCAGACGAAGGCCATGAGCCAAAATGCTTTAGTTTTACTAATAAATATTTGTTCTCAGTTCTGATATTGTATAATACTGCAGGTGTAAGCAGAAATGTGAAACGAGTGAAGCACTCCATGCAGTAAATTCACTAGTCTAGTCTATTTTTCAAGTCTATTTTTTATATATATTTAGCCTTTTATCACTTTATCAAGTCTAAAAGGGCTTTACATGCCATCATATACATGTCATATACCGTACTACGTACATCATACATATACATATAAATAAAACTAGGCTAGACTAGTAAATTCACAATGATTGAAATTTGTCATGTTTTAAATAGCGTCGACTTTGTTGATGTTTATCATTTAACTGCTTAGCTCTGTTTGGTGTTTTGCTGACTTGAGCGCTTTTGGCAAAGTGCTTGCAATATTTAGAATCAAATAATGGCTAAGGCTACATTTCCCCTTGTATATACTGTTACATTCTAGAAATAAATACACACAGACAGTGATTGCTATGGATGCAGACAGCAGCTGTCTGCTGTGTGTCTGTTGGGTGAAGAAGGTTTAAAAGTCTTTCCAGTCCAGACAACAGCTGAGAAAGATCCATCGCTCCATGGTTAACTTCTGAAAAATGGTTTCCATATTCCTTTTGGTTTCAGTTATACATCACAGATTACTATATTATATTCTTATATCTATTTTAACTTTTAATTACAAGAGCTAACTATAAAAAAAAATCACTGAAATAGCGATTCCCTCAGTGAAAGAAATAACTTCTGTGTATGGCAGGTGGTGAAGCTCTGTGTGGGAGATGATGATCTGTTAGTCTCCTTCCATGGTTCCTCGCCTTCAAGTTCCAGT
Organism: Centroberyx affinis; assembly: GCF_046629955.1. NCBI lineage: Eukaryota > Metazoa > Chordata > Actinopteri > Beryciformes > Berycidae > Centroberyx > Centroberyx affinis. The sequence continues at coordinate 43,614 of NW_027282842.1, forward strand.
TTAATTAGGTATTCAGTGACATCAGTGTGGATAATATATAGGCATAATTACCCATATCAATAATGTATTTAAATGTCTGCTTGTGTATTTTTGAGCCTTTGTATTTGATTTCACACTTTTGAATCTGCGGCTAAAACCAATGTGGACACAAACGAAGGTCTCACGCGTGTTGCTGACATGTTGCCGACGTGTTTCTGATGTGCTGCTGATTGGGATTTCTTGAACAGATGTAACACTCTCATAATGCAAATTTTACCTGCACAAGCTGCTTGGTGGCTGGATTTCTAGCTACAGCATCTATGTTTTCCATGGAAACACTGAGTCTGACTAACGGTTCAGTTTAGGCAACTCAAACAACTTTGGTTAATGTTAGGTTCAGGTTTTGGTCATGGATAAATAAATGAAATATTCTCTCGCAGTAGAAAACTTGTTGTCATGAGTTGGGAGTTGAGCCCGGGTCGTCGGAGTTGAAGGTAAATTAATCCGATTGTCCATAAATTTGCTTTAATTCAGTTAATTCAGTTTTTACAGAACAATGTCATTGCTTTTAACATGTTCCATTATTTTCTATGATTCTTTTTAGCCCCTGATCCCTGTATGTTTTGTGCCTGTTTGTTGTGTTTTGGTATGTTTCTGTGGTGTAACCTGTCTCCGTTTGTATTTTTATATGAAACCATTTTTTTTTTTATCTCATTTTGCTGCGTATCTTGACCAGGACTCCCTGGCAGAAAATATATTGTATCTCAATGGGACCTTCCTGGTTAAATAAAGGATAAATAAAATAAATAAAAAATAATGTCTCATTCTGCTCTGCCAATGCCCTTTGAATGGGAAAAAACATCATTTTTTTGACAATACTGTCACATTTTGAGAATTTTGTCACTGCCCCATGTATTGGAAAAACCTATGATGGCACGTGGCTTGGTGATCTTAGCGGAGGATTGTAATAACATTAAAGCAATTGAAAGTCTTTTATGTTGTTAATTGTTAGTTCGGGTGATTCATGGAAGTCTGAGCGGCTTTTCGAGGCCCGCCGGGCACGAGAGTCCACCTGTGAAACAGCTGGAGAATTGCTTTTGAAACATTACGGTCTGAAATTCTACCTTTTTCCAGTGTGACAGGCGACCGGCGCAAACTTAATTCCAACGCAATGACACAGAGCGCCGTCCTGCAGCGGATCATCCGGGGAGAGGAGCCGCTTACTGAAGTTTTGACTGTAACGGCGTCTGAATGCCCCCATGGGCTGCTTTGGAAACACTTAGCAAAGCTGTTTCCACCCTGGCCTGTGATCCTGACATGTGTGTGTGTGTGTGTTTGTGTGTGTGCCTGTATGCTTAAGGCATTTGAGTAGTGTAGAGTGAGATTCCCCCCCCCCCCCCCCAAGCCTGTTTGAGATTCATAGCTTTGGAATTGGACTCTAAAGTGCAGGGCGGCCACTTTTAAAAAAAAAAAAAAAAAAGCAGCCACAGAATCCAGGCGCCTGCCCTGGCCCCTCATCCTCCGGAGACCCACTTAAAAGTTTTTTGGGAGCTTTTCAGAGTTTGGCATGTAAAAAATCAGCCATGACAACAAGCGAGGAAATTGGAGCGAGAGTCCGCCGCTTCGTTAGAGACGTCGGAGGCGTCTCACCTGAGGAGCATCCCCAAGCAGAGAGGCGGAGGAGGGAGTAGCGACACAGCAGGAACGCACCGACTTTGTCTTTGAATTAATAAAAAAATCCCTCCCTCCCTCCCTCCCTCCTGAGCTCTTGTTTTTGGGGTGGTGTGTAGCCTCTGTAATGCTCTAGTTAGTGTGATGTATAGCTGATACAAGTGTGCTAGCACTTTCTGGGTGCGTGTGTGTGTGTGTGTGGGGGGGGGGGATATGTATGATAAGAGTGGGTGAAAGTACATTGACTTTAAAACCTCCACCTGGTAACACTTTACAAGAAGGGTCTTAATTAATTAACAGTTAACTAATGTGTCTGGTAATCATTTACTAATGGTGTTCATGTTAACTAAGGTATTCATTTATACATTATTTAACAGTCATCTTTATAAACTAGTTACACATTAGTTAACCGTTAATTAAGGGTTAGTTAATGCTTATTAAGCATTAGCAATGCTTATTAAGCATTAACTAATAACCCTTATTAAGCATTAACTAACCCTTATTAATAATAATAATAATGATAATTATAATAAACTTTATTTATATAGCACCTTTCAAAACACGGTTACAAAGTGCTTTACAATAAAAACAGAATACATTAGAAGCACAGAGAGATTAGAATGAACTAAAAGCCATAAAAATAGACACATTATAAACACAAAGGGAGTAAAAACACAAAATTAAAAAAAAAAAAAAAATTAAAAATTATTTATTCTGTGTACTGTCTGTTTTATACTGTGTAGTCTGTTTTATACTGTGTACTGCCTGTTTTATACTGTGTACTGTCTGTTTTATACTGTGTACTGCCTGTTTTATACTGTGTACTGTCTGTTTTTATTGTGTTGCCAGATTGCCGAAGACAAATTTCCATTTTATGTAAATGTTATGTTTTTTAAAAGTTTTTCTCATCTTATCTTATCTTATCTTATCTTATCAATCTCCACGCTTCAAAACGGCCCTTCAGAAACCAGTGGGTGACGTCACACTCACTCCTCCATCTTGTTTCACAGTCTATGGCATTTCTCTGAACACTGCAGACTGAAGTCACCTAAACACTGAGCGTGGAGAAAAGAGTTACGAACCAACAAACACAGACAGCCTGGCTCTGACAGAGGAGCTCCTGCTGAGCAGCTAATGACAGGCTCCACATAACGCTCCCAGATTCTGTTACTGTCAGAGTTAAAGTGACCTGTAAGAAGAATGATGAAGAAAGGGTACGATTTATTCTCAAACCTGTATTGAGAATTGAAGGATTTCTTGAAGTTTATAATTGTAATTGTTTAGATGATCTGTGTGTTGTTCTATAGGAACACTTACAAGTCCTATAGAGGCTGTGGGGCCTGCCTATAGGGGGGGGGGGGGGGGGGGGTGAGACCACTGGAAAGACTCGAGGCTCCTTTGAAGAATCCTTCAAGATCTCATCTAAACTGATTTCCTTTTGAGAGAAAAAATTGAGGGAGTCCCTCTCAGAGAAGTTCTACTGGCTGACCAGAGGTGTCACCAGTGTGAGAGTGACTGCTCAATATCTTTCTTTCTTTCTGTCGTTTTTAATGTCATTTTATGTATTTTTTCTGTTTTATGTGAAGCACATTGTATTTGCCTTGTGTATGAAATGTGCTACATAAATAAAGTTTGCCTTGCCTTTATTCAAATTACAATGTGGCAGCGGTAAAACGCATAATGCTGAAATTCATGTGCGATTTGAAAGCCTCTTTTTTCTATTCTACTATGAAATGTTCTATGCCCAGTACGCAGCTATTGTGGCATGTTATTTTAGGCTGTAGTCAGATTCATTTTAATCCGTTGCTTAGTCACGGTCATGTTGTGTGGGACGGATCTGCTGCTTCCTCACATGAACTGCCACTGCTGGTAGGCTGTTCAGTCTGTAGCCTACAGGCTGTGAGCAAGGTGCAAGCTATGCACTTATTAGACTCTTATATAAGACTTCCAAATTTATTCCAGGTTTGGGCCATTCTGTCAACCTCATCCCCCTTTACCTCTTATATTCCTTATTTCTTTTCCCAGCACTTCTCTCTTACATCATCATTCCAGCTTCACGGTGGCCCTGACTCTTCAACTTTGCCTTGTAATTTTGGTAATCTAGGGATTTAATCTCATTCTAATGTTGCACTGTTGCTCACTGTAAAATGTAAGTGTCAGCGAAATGCTGTAAATTGTAGAAATGTAAAGTTGTAAGCTTCAGTAGAGGCCGGTGTTATTCACCATGCATGGAAAATTAGGTATTGATCCTGAAAATGATTCTCTAATGTCTCTGTTTCTCTGAAGAAAGTCCAATAGAAGTGACTGCTGGGGTCAGCAGAGGGTCAGCGAGGGAGAGGAAAACAATACTGAACCTCTAACCTCTGAAATGTCGCAGTAAAAGACCTGAATTCACACAATCTATTCATAGGATATGGAATATAAAAGTTAGACACATTATGAGCTTGCTGTGGGCTAATATCAAGTCTCAAGTCTTATAATGGTGAGACTTTCCATGACATGATCATAACCATGTCATGAACCTGAATATCTAATATGTTTTATTATTAACACTTTAAAGTCTTTAACAGGAGATCGATGCAAAGTGTGTATCAAGCTGTACCAAAATTAACATAATGAGCTTTTAAAAAATGTCATTTTTTATTTAAACTGTGTCAATTAATTTTGAAATATTGTCGAAATGTTGTAATTCAAAGTTTGGATTGATGAAAAGTCAGTTATTGATATATATTTTCACGATTGATTGTGCTCTTTAATCTCCCTAGTCTCGCTCAAATATCTCACACATTGCTTGTTTTTACCTCATCCTGCTTTAATGCATGTGTGTGTGTGTGTGTGTATAAGTGTGTGTGTGTGTGTGTATCTGCACGTCGACTCTGAGGCTTTGTATTGTCAGTGTGCTCGTCAGGGGGAGAGAGCAGGGCTTCAGACAGGCCCGTCAGTTAAAAGCCTGCCTGATTACAGCTGCTCTCTGATGGGAGCGGGATCATCAGCCTCCATTAGACTCAGAGAAGTGCTCAAAACACAGAAGAGCTCAGCACCCTTCACCTGAGAGCCTGGAAGAAGACAGGCCCCCCCACCCCCCCACCCCCCACCCACCCGCCAGAGCGCTCGGGCGTGACGGGCTTCAGAGATGAGCTGAGGGCAGACAGAGACCCGGGGCCCCCCGAGCCGCAGGAGCCGGGGCCCCCCCCGAGCCGCAGGAGCCGAGCTTCTGACAGTCGTTCCCATCCGGACTTTTCTCACCGGGACTCTCCAGACCTGCTCCTCAGCTTTTACTCTTTAATCTGCATACTGCCGCTTGTTATTGAGCAACCAGAAGCCAATACCTGGGTAGCACTAGGGCTGGGCAATATGGTTGAAATCAATATCGTGATACTTATAAGGATGTCTGTTGATATCGATATATATATCACGATATGGCTCTCAAATGCAAATTCACATGTTAAAAAATCGATGATAGGGTGATAGGGTGTGATGTCACACAAAACTGCAATTTTCAAATAATGTTCCTACCATACCTAATTTTGTCAGTTTTTAAATTCAATTTGCTTGTCATCATCAGTTTAGACAGCAGAATTGTGTGTCATTATATCCTAAAATCGCCATATCATCACGATATGACTCCACTGACAGACGATAAACGATAATATTGAATTATCGTCCAGCCCTAGGCAGCACTTTGTTATGCAGAGTATGGTAAAGGATAAGTTCGGCAATTTTGGACGAATACACTACCAGTCAAAAGTTTGGACCCACCCGATTGAATGTTCTGTGTTTTTCATTCTCTTAAAGCCATTCTGATCTAAAGGTGTCACGCCCTCATTTCCACTGCCTCCCACTACAACCTATCAGCACTCAGCTTCACCGGTCCACTAATCATCCACACTTGTCTCTCATCATCAAGGACTGATTGAACCCCTTTATATTTCCCTTTTGTTTCAGCTTCTCCTTGGGTAGCATTGCACTAGGTTATGTTGTGTTATTTCTGTACCTGTATCTCATATCAATTCTCATTTAAGCTTGTGAGGTTTTGATTTAACACTTTGAACCGAGTCTGATTCAGTTGTCATTAAAGTCTGCCTGCACTTGCATCCTGACTATGGAGAGTTCTTTACAAAAGGCTTCTGCTTAAATGCTTGAAATTAGTTTTTTAGACAAATATAAATAGTGAAGTTGATCCTATGTATGAATTTCTTTCCAAAGCCTTTGCCTTTCCATCAAGGCAAAGGGCGGCTACTTTAAAGAATCTAAAATATAAGATAGCTTTCATTTTTTTGGTCACTGCATAATTCCATTTGTGTTATTTCATAGTTCATTTGATGTCTTTACTGTTATTCTAAAATGTGGAAAATAGTAAAAAAAATAAAGAAAAATGTGTCCAAACTTTTAACTGGTAGTGGTCTGACGTAAATCTGTCTGAGGTTGATTCAGTAGTGTCAAAGTGATGTATATTATATAAAGGATAATGTACAGCAAGTCGGTCATTATCGCAACATAAGCCCTGACAGGGTGAATCAAAGTGGCGGCTCCCTGTCCTGCTTATCACACAGCTACTCATCAAAGACATGAATCATTTGAAAATCAAAATATTGATTTTAAATGATTTTATTACAGCTAAAGCAATTTCCAAGCTTCCGCTAAAAAGCAGTTCAGAAGGACTGTAACCATAGCAATGTCTGAAGCCGTTCAGCCTCTAACCAGCCATCAAAAGTTTCATGCTCTCTTAATAGATTAAAAGTAATGTTGTAAAAATCTTCATGTTTCTGACCTCAGTTAGCGGAGTGTTAGCGGAGTGTCTGTAGCAAATAAAGAGTGATGAAATTAGATGCAAAATGGCAATCTCTTATTCATAAATAGCAGATATCAGAATGCCCTCATCAGCCAATTACAATTGAGTATTCAACAAAGCCGTGTGACAAATGAAGCAAGTGTTTTTTAAGGAAGAAAGTGAATGTTTGCCTTGTGAGGCTCACCAACTGGAGGCGATAGTTTACCCATCTCTTTGTTTCCCACTTCAACACTGGTGAGCTGTAAAGCATTTTAATGGTCCAGTTGTTTGCAGTGTGATGCATCGCCTGTAGAACAGGCTACACATGGCCTAACGCTCCCATCAGTGAAACCTAGTGTAATGCTATCACTGTCAGAGTTAAAGGTGAGCTGTAAAACAAATTACATTCACCCAGAAGAGAGGTAAAAACAGAGAGGATATAATAAATTACAGCCTGTCAGCAGTGAAGAGCGTAATGCCTGAAAGAGCTAAAATCAATATGAGATTTGAAAGCCTCTTTTTTTCTATTCTTCTATGAAATGCTATTGGAAAACTAGCCCAGTACGCAGCTATTGTGGCATGTTATTTTAGGCTGTAGTCAGATTCATTTTAATCCGTTGCTTAGTCACGGTCTTGTTGTGTGGGACGGATCTGCTGCTTCCTCACATGAACTGCCACTGTTGGTAGGCTGTTCAGTCTGTAGCCTACAGGCTGTGAGCAAGGTGCAAGCTATGCATTTATTAGACTCTTTTATATAAGACTGGCTTTTATATAAGTCTGTTTATAGCTCCGTTACATATATTCTGCCTCTTTTCAGCCTAAATACCTTGTAATACCTTCTCTTTTCCCTGAGTTTGAGACATGAGAAGTGGGGACTGTTCAGTGAAGTGCAGTGGGGGAGAAAGTACTCAAATCCTTTACTTAAGTACCATAGTATAAAAACACTTTTAAAAACACACACATTAAAAGTAAAAGTTCTGCATTCAAAAGTTTACTTGAGTAAAAGTATATAAGTATTAGCAGCAAAATGCGTATCTAAATGCGTATTTAAGTATCAAAAGTAAAAGATCTCATTCTGAAGAACGGTCCCTTTCAGAAGTATTTTAATGTTGTCGGTCTAACTGCTCCATATACTTACTGGAGAGTTTAAAGGTCCCATATGGTGTAAAGCAGGACTCCCCTTGCCTCTGTGATTATAAAGGAGTTGGATGGTCTATCTAAACATGGTGAAAGTATCAAAACGCCGACTAGTCGCCAACTAAATCCACAGAATCCATATTAGAAAAGCGAGCCTCTAAACGAGCCGTTTGGACTTCCGTAACTTTGCGGCGTCACAAAGGTTCGCTCATTATCATTTTTGTATGAAATAATAGACTAACAAAGTGTTTTTTTCAAAGCGGTTGAGCGGTTGTCATTGTTTATTACCGGAGAGTTTTCCCTACCTGTAGCCGCCGGGCCGTGGCGTCTCACGTTTCACTCTCGAAACGGTTAGCCAATCGGAACAGAGGGGTCGTTAATATTAATGAAGAGGAAATCGAAAGGGGGAGGGGTATTGATTTATGTTAAAGAACACTTAGTTGCATGTGAACTTGCAGCCTCCTCGGTACCTAAGAAATTTGAATATATTGTTTTAAATATCTGCCTGGGGGGTGATGTTCACTTCAAAGTTATTGGCATTTACCGTCCTCCTTCTGCAACAAATATGGCCCTGGAGGAAATAGGCAAACTGATGTCATCATACGCCTCTTCTGAGTTAATTGTTTTGGGTGATCTAAACTTGGATTGGTTATCCGGGAACTCCTCTAGGCTAAAAGAACTGTGCCTAGAATTAAATTTATCTCAGTTGATTTCTTTTCCCACGAGACCAAATGCAAAAAATCAGTCTAAATCGACTTTAAGACATTAGTGATCACTGCCCAATCGCATGTGTTAGAATGGTCAAAGGACATAAATCTAAAGCGCGTGTTATCAGGAAACGTAATTTTAAAAATCTTGTTGAACAGGGTTTTTTACATGACTTATTTCATTCAGACTTAGACAAAATCTGCTCAATTCCTGATTCCGAGCTAGCTTCGGATCAGTTTTCTTATATTTTTAATTCTCTTACTGAGAAACATGCCCCCTACAAGAATTTTAGAATAAAAAATCGTTCCAATCCTTGGTTTTCTATAGAGCTTACCGAAGCCCTTCATATCAAAGATTTGGCCTGGTCGAAAGCCAGATATACTGACAATCCAACAGACTGGTTGCACTTCAGGCAACTGCGGAATAGGTGCATCAGCATGATCAGAAAACCTAAATCTGATCATGACTTGTCCTCTCTTGCGAGCTCCAACGGAGATGCAGCCAGTTTTTGGAAAACTATGAACTCACTAAAAACCAGGCCTACCTCCTCTCTCCCTCCACAGATTGGCAGTGAAAATGATCTAATTTTAAACAAACCAGATATGTGTGAGGCTTTTAACCATCATTTTGTAACCTCTGGCCATCTATTCGATAGACTGTCTGCCAATATGGTTCCAATAAACCAATCTCCTAGTCTAGTAACTGAGAACTCATCCAATTCTTGCCTCTCTAATAACAGATTTTCACTTAGACCTGTAACTGAAATTGAAGTTTTTAATGCACTTACGCACTTAAGCACAAAGAAGTCAAAGTGTGAGGATGGTCTTGATCCTTATCTCCTGCGTCTCAGTGCTCATATTATTGCCTCCCCGCTCGCTCATATATTCAATTTAACATTTATCTCTGGTAAAATCCCCAGTGTATGGAAAGCTGCACAGGTTGTTCCGTTGCTTAAAGGTGGTAATACGAGTGACTTAAATAACTATCGTCCAATATCAAAACTATGCTGCTTAGTCAAAATCCTTGAATCCTTATTTAATTATCTGTTACGGGCTTTCCTGGAGGCATACAACATTCTTCAGCCACAACAATCTGGGTTCAGACCAGGGCATGGTACGGTTACAGCAGCAACACTCGTAGTAAATAATATTGTTAACTGTCTTGATAACCGCCAGCACTGTGTCGCACTTTTCATCGACCTTTCAAAGGCATTTGATACTGTGGATGACAATATTTTAATAAACAAGCTATCCTCCATAGGATTGGACGAGCTCACAGTCAACTGGTTTTTTAATTATCTCTCAGGGAGAACACAGGCTGTTGTTGCTGACGGTTTTAGATCCAGCTCACTTGTAATTGGTAAAGGTGTCCCACAGGGGTCGATTCTGGGTCCACTTTTATTTACTCTGTATATTAACAACATGGTACCCTCATCTCCACATTGTGACGTCCATTATTATGCGGATGACACAATCCTGTATGCTACTGGCCCCACGCTTAGAATGGCCGCTGCAAATCTGCAGTCTGCTTTTGACGCATTTCAGATGTCTCTTATTGGCCACAAGCTTGTCTTGAACTCTGACAAGACAAAAATGTATGTTGTTTTCGAGGTCTCATGGGACTGATGCCAGTATAGGTATACTCTGCAGGGTGCGCAAATTGAAATTGTTGATTCTTATAAATATTTGGGCATTTGGCTAGACAATAGGCTTTCATTTCAGACCCATGTGGAACACATAACCAAAAAGCTGAGGGGAAAGATTGGATTCTTGTACAGAAACAAGTCCTGTTTTTCTACTATCAGTAGACAGACCATTGTGCAATCGACAATAATGTCTGTTTTTGACTATGGTGATGTCCTGGATATGCATGCCTCGCCTACTACCTTGAAGCCTCTTGATGCGGTATTTCATATCATTATCACTGGTGATGGGTTTCTCACTCATCAGTCTCTTATATGAAAAAGTGGGTTGGCCCTCCCTTACCATTCGAAGACAGCAACGTTGTCTTTTGTTTGTTTACAAAGCTTTGTCTGGCAAGCTTCCACTGTATTTGTCCTCGCTCTTGAGTTTCAGTGCTACAGGGTATCATACTCGCTCGCAGACACACATTAGATTAGACACACCACGTATGAACAGTGAGGCAGGAAAAATGGATTGAGAGTGTTTTTGGTTCATGACACCACACACACAGCTTTGAATGGACCTCAAGACACAAAATAAAACACTGGAAAGTGGAGAATATGGGAGCTTTAAACTCTAAAAATGCAACATATGTTATGAGCTTATTGTATGTTTTGTTTTATTATTCTGCAGATTTCCCTCTGAAATGTAGTGGAGGAAAAGTAGAAGGTCTCACAAAATGGTGCCAGTACCTCAAAATTGTACTTGACACACACAGTACTTGAGTAAATGTACTTGGTTACTTTCCAAATCTGGTTAAGTGAAGACATTTGTCCGGTCCTGACAAAACATTTGGGGAAGTCAAAGCTGTTACTGCAATTCAAACACCGACACTAATCCAGTAAACGCAGTGACATCATTCATTAGGGCACTTTGGAAGTCAAAGTCTCTTTTCTGGGCAGTTCACTTTTGAACTTTGCATTCCAGCAGGACTAGAGTCCCGGGCCAGAGGAAAAAAGACGGATTTATTTATGAAGAGACATTGTTCGGGTCCTTGACTCTGGGGGGGAAGGAAGCGGTGCTGGAGTGCAGCTAAAAGCGGCCGGCGGTGGATTATTCTGCTCTGGAGGAACAGCAGCAAGTGCTGACTGAGGAGAACAGAAGAAAGCAGCCGGGGATTCATTACACTTGTGCTCTGACTACTATGACATCCTCATCTTACTGGCAGATATATATAGAGAGAGACAGTGGGAAGTTTCATAAACTGTAGATGAGTTCATTTCCACTGTCCACACTGCAGCTTTTCCTGCTGCTTTACAGGAGAAATTCACCCCAGATATCAATCTGTGATGTCCAGTCCATTCCAGGAGTTATTTTGCAATGAAGTGTTGTGTTTTTTGATGAACCCACTTTCCAATCTGCCTCATCTCTGCCTCAGCCTTTCGACAACCCCCAGAGAATGCACCTGAACTTGTTGCATTCAGCTGTGGGTTATACATGTTGGTGGAGAGAGAGATAGTGGAGCTAGAGTTTTTCCCGTCAAGGACAGCAAGAGTGTTTCTGTCTCTCTGCTGCATTGCATCCTGGTCTCTCTCCTGCTCCTGTGGGTGGAGAAACTGGTCTCTCTCTTCTACGATGGATCTCTCTCTGTATGATTGTTGAGCGTCTCTTGGTGCAAAATGGCGGCTCTAGAAAGAAGCCCTCGGTCTTTGATTCTGAGGGACTGACACCAAAAACCTGACGTTTACCGCTGATGTTTTACATCCTGAAACATTTTCTCATATCAAACTCCACTGGAGCTGCTGGAAACATCCGGAGGTGACGTCACCTCGTCTACGATTGGACAGCTATCCACAGGAAGAAGAAAAGTACATCAAACAACTAAATGGGCCCAGAAATTCAAAGTACGTCACCAATCCCTGTTTTTAACAGAGTTAAAGTGCTTTGGGGTGGATGGTGGATCTTCTCTTTAATATTTTAGCGTCTCAAGAGAGAGGAGAAAACCACTGCAACCAAAATCTGCCTCACATTCCTGGGGCCAGTTGCATAAAGCTAGTTTAAGACTAGTCTAAGCCTTAGACTGGTCTTAGACTCTCAGGTTGGAATAGTCTAATTAAGACTGTCTGTTACTTAAATATTACAACTGAATTATTTTGAGGTAGGAATGTTAGCCACCTTTCCCCAGATAATCTTGAGTTAAGAACTTTGTTGTTATGGCAACGAGTCGGCCTAACTGTCAGAGCGGGACGTTTAAATACTGAAACTGTTTCATACAAGATGCCAAATCTTTGGTTTTTGGGAAGAGTCTGAAGAAGAGAGAGGCTTTAGAGACAGAAACAACCCATTAGAGATCTACAACAACCAAGAAGTAGTAGGAACAGGTAAATATAAATGTCCATAGCAAGTTTGACTTAAAGTCACATTTAAGTCTAAGACCAGGTCTATCTTTATGCAACTGGCCGCACGTCTTGGGAGTCGATGCCTGCTGGTAAGAGCTGGAGCTCAGAGAGATGAGTGAGTTCACATCAGAGCCGCTCCAGACCTGATCACCCTTCTAGAAAGTCTCTCTGCCCCGACGTCATCTGCTGCTGCTCAGCCTCCGAGGAGACTGAAGAGACAGGACAGGGGAGGAGGGACTGAAGGGTGCAGCACTTGGCAGTGGAGAGGAACAGGTGGCCACTCCAGACACACACACACACACACACACACAGATGTGTATGTGTACACACAATAAACTGAGGAAGATGGCAGGAGGTGAGGTTAAAAAAAGGCCAGCTGTGAAGAAGGCGGTATTCCACACCTGCAAACAGCTGGAGATGAATAACTGATTTGTTACAAGTGCAGTATCTAGTTAGTATTTAAAGTTGCTACATTTGGCGTTTTGTTTCTTAAAATCACGTTGGCGGTCATCACATGTCAGTGAGAGGTAACAGTTTGAATGTTCAACACCCAGAAACCCTGTGAGGTGACCAACACGATCTCACACAAATACATGAATGGAAACTCTAAGACAGCGAATTACCTGCTGTGGACACGTACTATGGGAAAATAATGTTTCTCCATCACAAACTGAATTATGTTCCTCCGCAAAACAAATTTAAATACTTTCCTCCACCACAAACTGAATTACGTCCAAGTGTAGATGTAGAAGGGTTTCAGGTTAAATTCCCGAGGGAAACTCAGACGCAGGACGTAGGACATAATGTGGCCGTGCGTCTTCAGTCATTCATCGGACTATGCTCTCTAGCATGTAAACGGGAATATGAATGGAATATTCTATAAGCAACTCATGTAAACACCTTAATCGAAATATTGTGTTATTTAGAATAAGGTCAATAGTCAGAATCTTGCAGTCCATGAAAACGTAGTCAATGTGACACTACTTGCTGTTTATAGTCGTGTCTCCTTCACTTAACCGTTTTGTGCTGGGAAAACGTAAAAATGGGAAAACACTTTACGTTCCACCAACACGCAATTTGCTGCTAACAAGTCGTGTTCATTTCACGTTTTTCTGTGAGATCGGGTTGAAGGCGACGTCCATAAAGTTCGCTACACTTCACTGCTGCTCAGCTCCTGAACGTCTTCTTCTGACTGGTTTGGACGAGTTGAAGAGAATCTAATTTGGGTGAATAAGGTGAATCTACAGCTCAGTCTCAGTTAGTGGGGAAGGGGACGCTCTGCTCTGCTGCAGCCACACTGTGTGATGTAGTCTGATAAGGTGGCTGTATTTTTACATAAAGATCCTGCCAAGCCAACTGCACTACAAAATAAATATACTGTAAATTCACAAAGCATCTACTGGAAAACATTGATCCAACGAACCTTGCTTCTCCCGAGCCTAATACCTGGCTCGAAATTGATTTTAAGAAAAGCAAAGAGTGGATCAATGCCGCTATTAATAGTGCTGAGATTTCTACATGTTAGCATCCTGAGAAATTTCCTACCAGTGTGGGAATTAACTTTTGCTCAGTTCAAACAAAAAGCCAATTTTGAAATCTTCCTACTGCAGCTTTAATCTCTGTGCTGTGATGTCAACTGTGCTGGAAAGTCTTTGGTGTGGACTGCAGGAAGTCTAGACTAATGTGGATCGTAGTGAAGAAGAAAGAAGCACCAGTAATGAAGGTTAATGCTACATGAACATCCCATCATCTGCAGTATTATGTTTAGCTGGCTACAAGGCTGTGTGTAAAGTATACAGTCCTACTTCAATAGTGACTTAGGACACTTCAGCATCGAGTCGTGTTCCTTTTCTTTGAGCTCACCTGCTGAGCGGCGGGGCTGCGGTTTCATTAACGAAAAGCCCGAACGCAAGAAAGATGTCTCATTATTTTTCCATGAATATCTACAGAGAAAATTAAATCTTCTCTCGCCCCCCCCCCCTTTCAACCTCGCCGTCCCGCCGAAGGAAGGAAACAATCAAGACAGGGTGGGAACGCTTTACGGAGGCTCGGTACTTCGCTCACAACTCGGCCGTCCGCCCAGCGAGGAGAAAAAAAACACAATTTATTCAGCTCAGTGAGGAGGAAGCCTTATCTGAGAGGCAGAATAAAAGGGAATTAATGAGACCGAGAAACCCCCCCCCCGTCACACACACACACACACACACACAGCTAGTCCCACGGCAGAGTGATGAGCCTCAATCAGCTGGGCAGGACCTCTCTGAAGTGGCTGCCCTTCTATCCTCCTTCCAACCCGTTTTAATTTTCACAGCATTTTTTAAATTTAGCCTGAGTCTTTTCACGGAAATTGCCTTTAAATTTAGTCCGATTTTAGTCATGGCAAATTGATTCAATGTATTCAATTATTAGGATTTACATGGTGTTCATTTCGAACAGAATAAAAAAAAAACAGCCTTGTTCTTTTAGAGTAGATTACATGTAAATCATTTGAACATTTTCCTGTTTTCCTGTTTTTCAGCTCTACACTATTTTTGGGAGAATGTCAGAAGAAACGTCACATTTCATCAGTCAAGCACAGGTGATAAAAAAAAACATCATGTGATCGTACTCTACTGGAATTTTAACTGGATCAATAAATCTTCAGTCACTTTTTCCCAAACCCTGAAGGAAACTGCAGCTCCAAGCCCAGATACCAGAGGAAAGAGAAAACTTGACTGGATCTCTGTGATACAGCGACTTTCAAAATGTGAAGAAAAGAAAACTACTGTGTCATTTTTACATTTCGTCATACTTTCATCAGTACTAGAATAAAATAAGATTATCTCAAAGATCCTCGTGGGACAGAGTATCAACTCGTCGCAGCCTTTGTTGACAAAATTGCAAAAAGCCTTCATTAACAAGCATGTTAGTCATTAATTTTGCTTCTGCTTCACGCACTGGCCCTCTCCATCAGAAATTCATATTCCCACTTTAATTTCCTCTCTCCCTCTCCTTGCCCGGGGTGGAGAGGTCCTCGTCGCCTCCCCTCCTCCCCTCCTCCTCCTGTTCATTAACACCTTCCCTCGACTCCTCCCGTCCTGTCGTTGACTCGGCTCTCTCCCCTCCTCGACGCACTTCACCTCAAATAATGTATGAACGCATATTTTCATTCCTCCACTCCACTCGTCCCTTCTTCATGCCCCCCCCCCCCCCGTTTTCGTGCCGCTCTCCAAAAACCACTCCTGCAGCCCCTCTGAGGCGGACTGTTATCTCTCTCTGAGTGTCTCCTCCAGTCTGCGCCTGCCTGTCGGTGCCAAATGAAGCCGGCGGAGGTGTGGACACGCTCAAGAGAGCTCTCCTGGACTGAAGAGAGACCAGCCGAGAGAGACACTCGGCTCACCCGGACCCATGAAGAGGCAGCGGTGGGAGCGCTGAGTCCAGAGTGGATCAAAACCGAGTCAAGACCAACACCAGAGCTGATCAAGAGCGAGCCAAGACCTAGACCAGAGCTGATCAAGAGCGAGCCAAGACCAAGATTGGTGCTTATCAAGACAAGAGTAAAGACCGAGACTAGAGTTTATTGAGTCTGAGTCAAAACCGAGACTTTCAGGGGGGTTAGACCAAACCGACACCAAGCCCAGAGCTTATCAGGACCAAGTCAAGACCAAGACTTGATCTTAATATGCATTAAGATCAAGTCAAGACCAAGACCAGAGCTTGTCAAGACCGAGTCAAGACCAAGATTGGTGCTTATCAAGACAGAGTAAAGACCGAGACTAGAGTTTATTGAGTCTGAGTCAAAACCGAGACTTTCAGGGGGGTTAGACCAAACCAACATCAAACCCAGAGCTTATACCAGGACCAAGTCAAGACCAAGACTGGTGCATATTAAGATCAAGTCAAGACCAAGACCAGAGCTTGTCAAGACCGAGTCAAGACCGAGATTTTCAGGGGGGTTAGACTAAGTCGAGACAAAGGCCAGGGCTTTGCAAGACCGAGTCAAGATCAAGACCAGAGCTTATCAAGACCGGGTCAAGATCAAGACCAGAGCTTATCAAGACCGGGTCAAGACCAAGACTTTCACGGGGGTGAGACCTAAGTCAAGACCAAGACTGGTGCTTATCAAGACTGAGTCAAGACCAAGACTGGTGCTTATCAAGACTGAGTCAAGACCAAGACTAGAGCTTATCAAGACCGAGTCAAGCCCAAGAGCACAGTTTATCAAGTCCAAGTCAGACTTTCAGGGGGGATGAGACCAAGTCAAGACCAAGACCAGAACAATGCGAGTCCAATTCAAGACAGTAATTGTGTTGGTCTGCTATCAGAGTGACGACTCAACATTTACATCAGTTTCTCTGCTAATAGTTCAAAACAGAATTCATTTATATTTTAGTAAAATGTAATTGGACAGATGACAGAGATTACTACATGACAGAAAACTGCCAAATTGTCACATCAGCCGCGGACGAGGAAATTATGCTACAGTATGATAAATTGTATGCAAGAGTATTGATGTAAATACACTGAAGCATGAAGAAATATTTATTTGAAATGGAAAGCCTGTTGGCCCACACTTGAAACCAAACAAAATCATTTCTACAAAGTGCTCAAGTATGAAAGCATTTACTGCACAATGGACCTTATGGGGCATCAAAGAGGGACTGTTAGATCCAATCACAGAAAGAAACACAAAGAAAAACAAATTAATTTCAGATGATGTGAATGAGGGTGATTGTGATGACGCAGGTAGGCAAACAGGCAAATAAATGGATAAATATACTTTAAGATCCAGTCAAAAACAATAGTTCTCTAATGAAAGGCCAGCATGCTGGTGCAATGTGAAATAAAGGCTTTTTAATAGAGACAGAGTGTCCTGGACATGTTTCTCTTGCTGGGAGCTATACAGGTTTTGACTGGATCTTAAAGCATATTCACAAAGACTTATTCCAACGCTGCTGTCCCACTACGATAATTGGAGAGCGGTTTGTGTGTCCTACCATGGAGAGGAGAGGAGAAGAGGAGAGGAGACAAGGAGAGGAGAGGAGAGGAGAGAGGAGACAAGGAGAGGAGAGAGGAGAGGAGAGAAGAGAGGGGAGAGGAGAGAGGAGACAAGGAGAGGAGAGGAGATGAGAGGAGGAGAGGAGACAAGGAGAGGAGAGAGGAGAGGAGAGGAGATGAGAGGAGAGGAGACGAGGAGAGGAGAGGAGACAAGGAGAGGAGGAGAGGAGACAAGGAGAGGAGAGGAAGAGACAAGGAGAGGAGAGGAGAGAGGAGACAAGGAGAGGAGAGAGGAGTGGAGACAAGGAGAGGAGAGGAGACAAGGAGAGGAGAGGAGACAAGGAGAGGAGAGAGGAGAGGAGACAAGGAGAGGAGAGAGGAGAGGAGGAGGTTATAAATTCTGGTTACCGTAATTTAATTCTACCTTAAATTAATTCTAGTTACCTTAATCCAAAAGCACCGGTCCATTCTACACTAAGAATCCAAAGCAGCGCTCCATCCCTTCTGTTTCTGTCTATAAATTTCCAAGTCTCTGCTGTCAGAGGCCGAGTCAAGACTGTCAACTCCAAGACGAGACCAAGACCCTTAAAATGTGCTGGATGCCGAACATTAATCCCACATCCCGACTCTGTCCTGGACCTGTCCTGGACCTGTCCTGCTCCAGCTGCCACAGCTGCCCCTCAACCCTGCTCTGTTCTCAGTTAGTTAAATATTCATAATGTGTCATGTACTGTAGAAGTGAACAGGTACATCGTATATATACTGTAACACCAAACTTGTGTCTCACTTCACATCATTGTATAGTCCAGCGCATGAAAAAAAAAAGGAGCAAAGCTTGAATTATCCAAACAATTCCTCTCGGGGGGGGCAGCAGTGCAGAAGTGATGCACTGTGACATGTGGCGCATGAAAGGAGAAGTGAGACTCACACTACATTTTGTACCACAGTAAGCCCCTGCACCATTGCACCAGTTGCAGTATTTTAGGGCTGCAACTAACGATTATTTTCATTGTCGATTAATCTGTCGATTATTTTCTCGATTAATCGATTAGTCGTTTGGTCTATAAAATGTCAGAAAATAGTGAAAAATGTGGATCAGTGTTTCCCAAAGCCCAAGATGACGTCCTCAAATGTCTTGTTTTGTCCACAACCCAAAGATATTCAGTTTACTGTCATAGAGGAGGAAAGAAACCAGAAAATATTCACATTTAAGAAGCTGGGATCAGAGACTTACTTTTCTTAAAATATTACTCAAACCGATTAATCGATTATCAAAATAGTTGGCGATTAATTTAATAGTTGACAACTAATTAATCGATCAATCGTTGCAGCTCTACAGTATTTTGTAAATAGCCGTTTTGGTGTTGCGTTAATCATTTTACCGTTTTAAAATGAGTCATGTGATCTCGACTTATTCGCAAGAACACGACAGAATAAAGCGTGGCCTGCGGCTGGACCGGCTTGCGAGCCATTTTCCCAAGTGAGCGACTGCCAAAAGCCGATTCTTCCCTCTGAATCTGTCATCAGGCACTTAACCAACTCTCACCGAGGGGGGGGGGGGGGGAGACCGACTGAGGCAAACTAACTTGAACTGCTCCTGGCCGTCAGCCCGGGTGGATTCCGACCAGTTATCAGCGGGCGCGCTGGCCCGGTGTGATTTAGTGAGACGTGAAACTTGAACGCGGTGAAAAAAAACCCACAAGAGAAATCTGATTATCTGGCAATGTGTGTGAGGCTGTTCGGAAAGCAGAGGGAGGGGGGGGGGGACAAAAGTGTCGCCGTTGCTGGCAGTTCCATCACTCCGCTATAGGCGAAATGAATCAGATTCACAGTCTTCTCAGTCCAAACCTAACCTTGTCCCCCCCCACGTTGGCCTGAAACTGGCTTTTCAGTGATGCCGGGGACGTTTTTGCAAAACTGAAGACTAAAAAAATCATGCCTCAAGGAGAAAAGTTGCATGTTGTAGCTTTAATCAGGCTCTAATTAGTTTCTTCACTTGCCAGCGGGATCCAAAAGTTGGAATTCCGGCCTCGGCCAAACGCTGGACCTGAAACCAAGCTCAGACCTCAGCCACACACACACACACACTAATGTTACTCCTGCAAAATGTCAGAGCAGTGGGAGTGGGAGTGGGGCTGGGGGGGGGGGGGGGTGTAGAGGTAATCTGGGCTGTGGGACCCACGTTTGTTCTCAGCTGGACTATTTCAAGGGCCAGTGCCAGTACAGCCGTTATATCATTACATACGCACCATTTGTACCATAATTGCCCCGTCTATATATGTGTTTGTTTTGGGTGAACAATGAGGCCAGATGATGAAACTGTCACTGCCTTTACATTTTCCTAGCCGTAAGGCCAAGTTTTCTGTGTGTGTGTGTGTGTGTGTGTGTGTGTGTGTGTGTGTGTGTGGGCCAGACCAGACCTTTTCCACCTGAAAGGCTCTCTCGGGTAAAAAAAACGTTGAACGTTCGACCGATCGACCTCCTCCTCCTCCTCTTCCTCTCCTCCTGCTCTCCACTCGTCTGCTTCAACAGTGATCGATAAAAGGCAGCGCCAAACACGCTGTCACACGCAGCAAGACACACACACACACACAGAAACACACACGACGCTCTGATGTGACAGCTTAAGAGAGAGAGAGAGAGAGGAGCTGCCTTTAAAGCCTCGTATCAGCTGACCGTCTCAGTGTTCAGCAGCAGAGAGGCCATTCAGAAGAGAACTTTGAAAAGGTTTCCCGAGGAAATCTGTCTCCATGGTGATCCCCGCCCCCCCCCCCCCCCCCCCCCCCCCCCCCCCCCCCCGTCCCTCCCTTGAGGCCTTGAGTTTTGATCTTTACAGCGCGGGACAAAGACCCCCGCAACGCCATCTCCAAAGCTCCCGGGGTTCAGCTCAGCTCAAGTTCGGTGTGTTTACAAGCGGGACCCAGACGGTAGAAAAAACAAAAAAAAAAAAAGGGAGAGAGAGGGCATGGAGGTGGGGGGGAGTTTAAACGGGAACTAAGTGCTCTGTGTTGCTTATGTAAGTGTCCCCCGGGGCCTCTGCGGCGGGGCGGGGGGGCCTCCGCTCGGTGAACCGCTGCCTTCGCTTCAGGACCCTTCTTCGTCTTCTTCTTCTTCTTCTTCTTCCACCGGGGTCTCCGACACACCCCAGGACACCGGAGGGACCAGGAGGACAGGAGGAGGTCGACCGGTGCAACCTTCTGCATGAGCACTCCGCTACACACACACACACACACACACACACACACAAAGACATTCGGAGCCCCTTTCAAGGTGGAAGAGAGGGTCTGGAGGGTGTGCATGCATGTGTGTGTGAGTGTGTGAGTGTGAGTATGCTTGAAGAGCATTGCCTTTCCAAAAAAAAAAAAAAAAAGTTGAAATTCACTCTGTTTCTCACCCAAAATACTGGTAGCTTTAATAAATTCAGTGCCGGATGGGATTCTGGGAGGGAGAGGGAGCAGATGTGCTGGACAGAGTTTTTCTAGTGCAAGACCTTAGTGGAGCTTCACTGTCTGAGTGGGGGAACGGGAAGAAAACAGAGTGAAAAAGGAGTTTACTACTATGTTCCAAGGTCCTATGTTCCCAGGGTCCTATGTTTAACCCTAAACCCCATGCCCTAACTAACCAATATTAAGTGAATACAGAGCTAGGGAACATCTTTTTCAGGTTACCATTATGCGCTATACAAGGAGCTGGGGAACATAGGACCCTGGTAACATAGACCTTGGGAACATAGGACCCTGGTAACATATGACCCTGGGAACATAGGACCTTGGGAACATATGACCCTGGTAACATAGGACCTTGGGAACATAGGACCCTGGGAACATAGGACCCTGGGAGAGCACATATGTAGAACTGGGGAACATAGGACCCTTTGTCATGTTCCCATTATGTGCCATATAATCTTGGGAAAATAGGACCCTGGGAGAGCACATATGTAGAAATGGGGAACATAGGACCCTGGGAACATAGGACCCTTTGTCATGTTCCCATTATGTGCCATATAAATCTTGGGAACATAGGACCCTGGTAACATAGGACCTTGGGAACATAGGACCTTGGGAACATAGGACCCTGGGAACATAGGATGACTCCAATAAGAAGACATGCATGGGTATCGCTTTATACCTGAGCTTCTCAATGTGGGTGGAAGTTGAAACTAAGGCTTTGTCCACACTGATGCTGGTTCACATCATTTGTGAGGAACAAAGTCCGTTAGCAAGTTAAGTTTCTGAAAAAAAATGGCTAAATCAAAAAGTGAAAAAGTGGACACGGTAGAGTTGTTCTTCTCTACTTCGTGTCCGCTCCTGGAGGTGTCGACTCAGCCGGTCAGCCTGGACGGGTACATGACACATGTTACACGTCAGCGTTCCCCCCCCCCCCCCCGTCTGCACTGCAACACGAAACCGACGTTTTTAAAGGCATCCACTTCGGAGAGCGTTTTCGGAAAGCTCCATTTTCGGTGGTGGAAAACACCTTCTTATCTTCATGTCACGCAGACATGAAGATTTCTGAGTTACGCTTTTGTTCTTCTGGACAGCTAAACATATTTAAGACAAAAATGACACGTTCTCTAACATCCTTTTTTTATAGTTGATGTAATTATTCAAAATCAGTATTTGTAGTCTGGCCTTATAAAACAGCCATTTTCTTTTCAGCAGAAGAGTGCTGCAGCTGTCTTTGATAACAGAAAAGATGTTAGCCACTGTGTGAAGAACAGCATTTTGACCTTGGTGAGAAAAAAAGGAAGACTGTGAATTCAGCAGAGCAGGATACAACGTATCTCAAAGCAGTCAGTTTGAATTTGACAGGAAATTGTGCCTCGTTATAAAATACTTTCTAAATCACAGTGTATTTACAATGCTGAAAATGAATTTGTTCAAGTGAAATTTGCAATGCTGAAAATGTGTTTTTCTGTGTTGGGAAGCATGGCAAATCTAAGTTGGAATCTCCTTCAATTCGATTGTGAAAACATTCATGTAGACACTAACTTGAATACCGGTGGCAATACAGGATTTTAGATTGGCACTTTTTTTTCTCGGCCGACCAATCGCGATGACGGAGACGCTGGCCGTTTCCCATAGCAACAACAAATATGGAAAAAGTGAAAGTGCTAGTAGAGAAATAGGACGTTGTAATAAGTGAATTTCCGTTACTGCAACACCGATCATAAGGGCAGTATGGATTATACTGGACATGTATTGGAAATATCTGGTAAGCCTTTGCTTGTCGCACAACACTGTTTTGTCTTGCTAACCAGCTAGCAGGTTAGCTAGCGGCTGCCCAGCTAACGTCAGATAACGTTATCGTGATCCACTTTTTATTTGACTTTACCCTGTTTGTGAAGCGTCTTTGAGTACTTAGAAAAGCGCTATACAAGACTAATGTATTATTATTACTATTATTATTATTTATCCAAACAAAAAAACGGTATATGTGAACGCAGCCTTAGTGTGCATGGAAGGCCAAAACGGAGAGTAGAGATGCGTTTTCAGATTTATCCGGATTAGCGTGGACTCGACCGAAACGTTGCGGCTGGAGGTGAAGAGCTCAGTCTGAACCGAGAAAACAGGTTGAATTTGGAAAACTGAATTTGAACTCAAAGTTATAAAATTTAATTTCAAGCCATTGCATTCAATTTAAAATTATGCCTTACAAATTACATTTTGGAGGTCATTCATTTACTTTTTTTTTAATTATTTTTTTTATTCAGTGGTTCAATATGAGTATTACAAATGTATGCAGTTCAAATATAGTGTTTGCCGGCACTAATCTCTTTCCATACTCCTCAAATACACCGGATCAAAAGAGTGAATTGCTTCACTGTTAACCTCCTGGACTGAGATTACTCTTTCAGACAAGATGAAATCTTTTTTTATTGGACATGTTCAGACATATGCTGCTGGTTTGGATGGGATGCAGTACAGTGTGCTTTAGATCTGGACTTATTTCATCAGTAGAGACTTGGTTCTTCATAAACAAAAAAAAAAAGCTTGCCATACTGGACTCAACTCATCATCAACAACAAAATCCTCAAGATACATATTTTTCATTTTGGTCATATATTTTAGTTTCACCCATGATTTGGTTTTCCTGGATATAACACACCCGTAACATCCACACATGCTTTGCCAGTGGTGGAAGAAGTACTCTAATCTTTGACTTAAGTAAAAGTAGAAATACCACAGTATAAAAATACTTTGTTACAAGTAAGAGTACAAAAGTATTAGCATCAAAATATACTTAAAGCAACAATAGTAAAAGTACTCATTATGCAGAATGGCCCATTTCAGAATAATACAGTATATATGATATTATTGAATTATAATCATTGATGCATTAAAGTGTAAGCATCACTTTAATGCTGCAGCTGGAAAAGGTGGGGCTGATTTCCACTACTTTATATACTGCTGTGTAGCTTACAGTAATCTATAATAATACATCACAATTTATTAGTTGATTATATTTTGTATTAATAATCTGAATCTGCAAAGTAACTAGTAACTTAAGTTATCAAATAAAGGTAGTGGAGTAAAAAGTGCAATATTTCCCTCTGAAATGTAGTGGAGTAGAAGTATAAAGTAGCATAAAATGGTAATACTCAAGTAAAGTACAAGTACGTCAAAATTGTACTTAAGTACAGTATTTGAGTAAATGTACTTAGTCACTTTCCACCTCTGTGCTTTGCTTCAGCACCATAAGAAGGTTCACGAGAGAAAACAGAGAAACAATAAAGAGCGCGAACGTACCGGACTCCCTGTGCAGTGGTTCTCTCCTCTGCGATATTTATTTCATTTTTTCAAAGCGATGACCTCCAAAAGAGCCGGGGTAAAAACAAAGGCCGAGTCTCTCGCGTGGCTCACCTTGAAGAGAAGAGGGGAGAAAAAAGAAGAATAAGAAAAATGTGAGGCAGGAGTTAAACGTGTGACAGGCAGCATAGAAAAGCTCCAGTGACATTTGCGTCCCGACAATGCTGATCTGATGTATAAATGATCAAACGCTGAGTCATTCTGAGGTTTCTGCGTTCGTGTCTAATCAAACTCCCGTGGAAAGATTTACAGGACTTCGGGGAGGGAGGGGAACCATAAACTATTCAAACGCGCTTCAGTGAGAACGGAAATGAATTATCTAAAAGCCCCCCCCCCGAACGGAGGAAGCGCTTTGTTTTTGTTTTTGTCTGATCGGACTCAAGTCGAGCTCGGCAGAGAAATTGAGAAATCGGGATGCGTTTTGAAAAAATAATAGCACAACACATCAGTCGCTGTGCTTGCTGAAGATCAAGCTGTCGACAGCCTTCCACTGGTGCGAGGACAAAGCAGAGGTGCTGGAGGGGAAAAGCTTTGGTGAAAATAGACTATAAAAAAAAAAAACCAAGAGCATCATCTTTCCACGGAAACTTTCTTTGGAGTTTTTTGGGTTTCGTGCAGACAAACAGACACTGATCCATAGTAAGTGAGCCTCATCCGAACGGTAAAGAAGTCACAAGGTTGGGTGAGCAGCAGACTGCATGACAGACTGTTTCTCACACACACTCACACACACACACACACACACAAAAACCTCAAAGAGATTTAATGTGAACTGGCAGACCACTGAAGCCTTACTCGCAGAAAGCCCTCACCTGCACAAAGGGAGAAAAAAAAAAAACATTTACAATTACACACCTACACAGACACCTTCACACACACACACACACACACACACCAACAGCTAACACTTTCAGAGCAGCAGCAGCAGCCGGGGCAGAGGGAGAGAGTACATGTGCACACACAGTCAGTATCAGAGCTCAGCGTGTGTGGATCACCCCCCCCCCTCCCCCCCTCTCTGCCTCGCCGCAGCCTTTTATCCTCTTGAGAAAAGCTCATTTTAACATGAGCGTGACAAGACAAGAAGCACTCCCAGTCAAACGTTTGGACCTCACCGGACTGAATGTTCTGTTTCTCCTTCTCTTGAATCCATTTTGAGCTAAAGCAGGGGCGGACTTAGCGATTTGAGGTAGAGGTCTTCAGGTCTAATGGACCCGGGAAATTTGTTCCGGGATCCGATTGGACCCGATAATTAAAAAAAAATATATATATATATACCAACCCGTTTTTGCCCGAGATATTACAGACCCGACCCGGTGCATGTCCGAGAGGAGAGAGACCCGAGACCCGTCTGTTTTATGGACTCGACAAACCCGGTAATTAAAATTGCCACTAAAAAATTCTACTGCTAAAGATGTTTATCATGTCGGATACAACATATGGTAGCCTAATAAAAGGAGATCAAAATAACAAAGACTTTCCAAGTTGTGCCGTTCTACAGTTTGTCCAGTAGATGGCAGTGAGACTCCATAATGGAATCTAGCAGCTACATAGCTACAATAGGCTAAGTGACAAGGAAATTAAATTGCATGTTAAATGGATGATTAAAACAATAGTTTATATCTTATTTTTCACCTCAGTGAAGAAGGTATCCATCTTGCGCCTTTCCTCCGCTCCGACTCGCTGGCGCTGCTCAACGTTTTTTTTTCCACCTTATTTTCGCTCTTGTAATCTGATCCTAGGTCAGCCTGATCATCACGCAAGTTACACAGCGTTTCCGTGCGTTTCTCGTCTCGTCACGTGATCGGCGCTGATCACGGGTCTTCTCGGATCCACTCGGGTATCACACATAATGATAAACAGACTCAGGACCCGCGGTAATTGAATGGGACCCGACCCGGACCCGATTGACCGTAATAAAACGTGGACCCAAACCCGTACGGGTCCCGGGTCGGGTCTCGGATCCTAGGGTCCGGGTAGACCCGTGAAAACCTCTAATTTGAGGGCCCTAGGCAAAGGCAAGCATGGAGGCCCCCCTGATTTCCAACTCTCGTTTATTAATCCATCCTTTCTATATGTAAACTTGGGTAGCTTTGCTTATTTTAATTTTTTGAACTTCTCTCTCAGCTACTATACTGATGCAGTGACAAGGAAAATGAGCTTAAAGTCAACTGGCAAAATCTCACTAGAAGTGGAATAGCCCACTATAGCTTGACTGAGTAGGGGGGGTGACCATGACTCCCGATTGAAGTCATTTATTGTAACAAAAAGAGGGATGTTTTTCAAAAAGTATATTTCTTTAAATTGATTAAAAAAAGGTTTACATTAGTTGTATTCTTGTCTTTTGTGGGGCCTTCTGCTGCTGGGGCCCAGGGCAGTCGCCTACCTGTGCCTAATGGTAAGTCCGCCCCTGATCTAAAGGCTTCTGCTTAAATGCTTGAAATGAGTTTCTTAGACAAATATAAATAGTAAATATATAAATATAAAAAGTTGATCTCATGTATGAATTTCTTCCCAAAGCCTTTGCCTTTCCATCAAGGCAAAGGGCGGCTGCTTTAAAAAAAATCTAAAATATAAGATACTTTTGATTTGTTTAACTCTTTTTTGGTCGCTGCATAATTCCATTTGTGTTATTTCATAGTTTACTATTATTCTAAAATGTGAAAAAAATAATAAAAAATAAAGAAAAACGTGTGCGTCCAAACTTTTGACTGATGGTGTCTGCATTTGACATTTTCATCCTACAGCTTTGTGATTAAAACTCTTCGTCCCAAACGTACAATATGAGGTGCTGTGATTTTTCACCGGCCAAACCACATCATTCATTACCATAAATGAGCAGAAAGTGACAAATGGAGCGCCGGTATAAAGCAGAGTCTGCTTATCGCCTCTGCTGTTTTATGTATAGGGAGTTGATAGAAGGCTAAAGGGAGTCGGCTGCTCATCGTTTTCTGTCCATTTTTTAAACAAGTTTTCATAAGCGCTTACAAGATGTTTTTATTCCATCCCATTTATACCAGCACGGTTTCACAAACAAACTCCAGGCGCTCCGGACGCCGAGACCTCGCTCCTGGCTACATCCTGGACCTTTTAACCCCCGATGAGCCAGAGCGGCGGCTGCGGGCTGCGTTCACAGCAGCAGGCCTGTTTGCAATAGAAACGGAGTGAAATAATAATCTTCCCCTGCAGGTAAAAAAAAAACTGCCACCGGGCCAGCTGGGGCTTTTTCTGTCTCCGCTGTTTCTCGCCGACCTCCACGCCCAACCCTAATAGTCACGAAATGTAATCTATTGATTCGTGTACATGGACATGATCGGGACACTCAGCACGACTTTCAAACGAATGTATTTCAACTGGAAATAATATCTTTCCTGCCTGCAACACGTTTTTTTTTTTTCTGTCAGTTGGGACTCAGGAAGTAGTGTAGGTTAAATTCCCAGCGTGTTAAAAGTACAGTTCAACCTTAAGCCACATTTCAATTTTTAACAAACGTTTTTCTTATTAAACCATGACCAAACCATTTCTCTAACCTTAACCAAGTTGTTTTAGTTGCCTAACCGTAACACAAGTAGTTTTATTTGCCAAAAGTTACGTTTTCAAATTCGTGGTGGAGGAACGTAATTCAGGTCGTGGTGGAGGCACGTTTTTTTTAGGTCGTGTTCATTTCACGAAAAAAAAAAAAGGCAAAATCGTGTCCATGTACACGAATCAATAGATTACATTTTCGTGACCATTTCACGGTCTACTCCCTGCATCTGTTGACCCGGCTGTGGAGGTGCAGGTGAGTGTGATGCCCTCTTGCGCCCATGGGGAAAGTCTGGGAGCAGAAAGGTTCCCGGTGCTGTCGGACACTCCAGGAGGGACGCTCATATTCTGTACCAGTGTGTTATGGACACCCAACAGAGGGATGTTACGTCTGACACTGTGACCTCCGTCCAGCAGACCATGTTGGATGTGATGCGATCTTCACCTTAAGCCTTCTTGCACCCGTGGGGCGTTTGGGAGCAGAAAGAGTCCCGGTACAGTTTGACACTCCTGATGCTACTTTTTGACATCGCGTCGTCTCCCTGCGGTCAGGTGATGTCGGATTATATTGTGAATTCAAAGAGGACTTTACGTTTGAAAAGTATCTACTTTCTGAAAACAGGAGGTATGGCCAGGCTATTTGTAATTTACGAGTTTCTAATAGCGGAATTCCCAAAATAACAGGAAGATACAAAGGTCTGGAAAGGAATAAAAGGTTTTGTAATGTATGTAATGACAACTGTCTGGGGGATGAATATCACGTTTTGTTTGAATGTAAAAACACAAGAATTGTTGAGAATAGAAAGAAGTACCTGCCAAAATACTTTGTAAACCATCCGTCTATGTTTAAACTTATATTATTATTGCAGACAGATAAACCAAAGATAGTAGGTAAACTGGGTGCAAAACTGGGAGTAATGTTCTGCCTCTCTTTAAATGACTTAATTTGTGCGAAAGATCTATCCTGGTTGTTTACCATTGTACTGCTGTTTTTTTTTAATGTTTGTACTCCATACCACGATGAGTGGTCTAGAGCAGTGGTTCTCAAAGTGGGGTCCGGGGACCCCCAGGGGTCCTTGAGGGGGTTCCAGGGGGTCCCCAGCAAAAAGGGGAATAATTTATTTTCACTATGATTCCATCCATAAGTAACATAATGACAGAATGTATGACTTTTTTGGTCATGGGTTTCATACGCTTTCTGTAATAAAACATCTAAAAGCAAAAATCTTATCAGATGGGGGACCCTGGTCTAATTTGTGTCAGTTTAGGGGTCCTTGATATGAAAAAGTTTGAGAACCAGTGGTCTAGAGTAAATAAAATCTGAATCTGAGTCGGATTTACGATCTGAAGGAGTTCTCGACCAGGAGGCGCCTCATGAACACCTTATTATGTCGGATGATCAAGTCGGAGAAATCGAGATTGTAGATGCAGCAGATGTGGCGAAATCTCTCGTTCCAGCATGGCTGAACAGAGCGCAGAGTCGCGCGTGAACGTAAGAAATTTCATACAATAAAGCCAAAAATGAACCACAAGCACAAATGTAACAGCTATGGATATTCCTTGATAACTATAGTGCTACGGCATTCAAAACCTGTGGTGTTTACATTCATAAAACCCCCGAAATAGCCGAAGATGTCTTGCTAGCTAGGCTATCGCTAGCTCGGCCCAAACTCAAAAAAGCAATAAAACAAGTACATGAAACATGAAGAAAAATATATATAAATAAACCAAATAAGTTGGATTATGTAGAATAAGTTAGACAGACTGCCTGCTCCTCTGCTGATCTGGGCTTGATTTTAAGCTTGAATTGATTATTTGTAGGTCTCTGCAACTTCATAAACCTTTTTAAGCTTTTAATCCTTAATGAGCCAGAACACAGCCGGACAGCGGCCAACCAATTTCCAGTATATATTTTCTATCATATATTATGATTATAGGCGTCTCTGCCATGGGCGACTATACTGTAGAACCTAGAAGTAATTTAGAAGTGGTTTTAAAGGAATTTGCCATTTTGTGGCTGTAGTAATGAATGCAAATTGACCAAGTCCCTGCAATATTTGGAAGAACTTTAATTTTGCTGCAAAATGTTCTGCATGAAATGGCCAAATCAACTGAGTGCTTGTAGTTTTTGCCAATAAACACACTTTCTCAACTGCTTCGACCTCGCTCTTTTATACCACAACCAGCGACTCGGCAGCAGAGCTTCAGACAGAGGAGGATTCAGAGTTTTATTCACTCCTACAGGTGGAGGAATTAAGCTGAGTGCACTTGATTTTATTTAACCCGCATCACTATAGTTCCCATTTATCACAAGCCTTTGCTTTTCCATAGCCAGAAAAACACAAGTCTCCCTCTTACTAAATGAAACTTCAGAGTTTTACAATCATGAAACATTCAACTCAGTTGGTTTTATTCGGTGCTTACTGTGCTGATACTGAATTGAAGGTGGATTTATAAAGATTGTCATTCAGGCTCAGTATTTTCCTCTGCCATGATTTTGAGCTTTGAGCTTTTTTTTTTATTGTGACATAAAACAAGGATGAGCACGTCAGTACTTCCAGTAGTCTCTGTGATATGCGGTAAGCCTATACATATTATCACAGAATATTATTATATATGACATTTACTTAATGGGAACTAGTAAAAATCCCTTTTTTTTTTGGTATCTATTCCCACAATCTCGCTGCAGAAAACACCAAAGACTCCAGAAACTGCATGGCAGCTGGTTTTAGGTGTAGCTTAATGGGCCAAACAGAGAAACTACAGTATTCTGTTCTGCTGTTCACTTCCCCTGCACTTATTCTTTTATTCTCTCTTCCCTTCTCTCTCTCTCTGTTGACAATCCTCCGTCAGAGTGGAAACTGTTGATTGCTCAATTACATCGGTCGAGAAAGACTCTTTTCGACGGACGGTTGCCATGGAGCCACAGTGACCTCACGACTGCGGAGAACGAGGCAGAGAAACGTACGACAGAGAGAGAGAGAGAGAGAGAGAGAGAGAGAGAGAGAGTCATTACACTTGTCATTTCAATGCGGGCTTTGAAATCTGAGCCTATGAGGTTTGACGTTATGAGCCAGCATTGTCGTGCATGAGCATCCACACTTGAAAATGAAAAAAAAAAAAAAAACATCCTTGAAAATGTCCTGGCTGTGTTTATTTGACCTTTCGTCGACAACACTTTCTCGCGCTCTTCTTTTCCATCTCCCTCCACTGCTTGCGTTCTCAGTCTGGGTGTTTTTAATGAATTGCCTCCTGACTCCAGAATGCTGATTACAATGCGAGTCTGAGCAGCTCTAAATCAGAGCTACAAGCCTGATAGCGGCGCGAGAGAGGATCCAATTTTTGCGCGTCTACAGCTGTTACTTAAATGGATCGCAGTGTGATGACAATCGCACGGAAGGGACGAGTGTATAGAGTCGGAGAGAGAGACCGAGCGGGCGACATTGAGACAAAGTGGGAGAGACAAAGAGACAGACATTATAATTGATTACATTTATATACCGCTTTTTCGAAGTACTCAAAGCACTTCACATATCAGGGGGGGGGACTCAACCCATCTGGGTGATGCACGGCAGCCAGTTTTGTGCCAGAACACATCAGCTATCTCAGTGGAGAGTAGAGGACTGAAAGAGCCAATTAGGTAACGAGGAATGATTAGGTGGCCATGATGGAAGGAAGGCCTGTTTTTTTGGGGAATTTTGCCAGGGCACCTACTTTTTACGATGAGTGCCGATGGGATCTTTATTGAGCTTTATCGAGTCATCCGAAGGACGGTGCTCACTCACAGGACAGAGTCCCCCGTCTCTGCCCTGGGGCATTGAGGATATTATCCGTGAGGCCAGAGGGAAGAGCGCCTCCTACTGGTCCTCCAACACCACTTCCAGCACCAGGTGGTCTCCCGTCCAAGGGCTGACCACAGCCAGACCCGCTCAGCTTCCCAGACAAGCTAGCGATGTGATGCAGGAGCTGTGGTCCTGGCACGTAGAGGACGAGAACGAGAGAGAGACAGTGGGAGATACAGAGGCAGACAGAGAGAAAGAGAGAGAGCTTGAGACAGAGAGGGGGAGAGAGAGAGATTTTTTGTTTTTTAATTGAATGAAAGTGGCGGTCGCAGAGCCGCACAAGGTCTCTGTCAGAAAAGAAAGAAGAAAAGAAAATGTGAAAACACGACCTCACGTTCGTTTTGACCGCAGACTGTAAAACAGATGGAGCAGTGAGTGTGACGTCACCACCAGGCTTCCGAAGGCTGATGTGAAGTTCACGGACGTAGCAGCTAAATCTGTCCATGGAAAAAATATTTTTTTCAGCAGATATCTTAGTTACAACCAGATTGAGCCAGCAAGGCAGTTTTGTGTTTATATGTGTGGTATTTATTCAGTTTGGGAAATCCCACGATCTCTAGAAAGCATTAGCTCAAGTTGGCTGGCTGACTCAATAGGGACTAGAAATCGTCTCTGTTGGTAGGTCGTTACTAAGGGTCGGCCTACTTGCTGGAGTAGTAAACTAGGTTTCATTACATAGGAGTCTACTGACGTGACTGATTGTTTTCCAGTTATTAGTCAGACCCATGTATTTCCAGGGAAACAGAGATAATGCTAGCTTGAGAGCGAATTGCCCCACAATATGAAAACATTTTGATTATATCTTTTATTTTGTTGGTAACCGTTGTATAATCGCAATATTACACTTGAGGGTGAGCTTCAGTGATGCTTACTGACCACATCACTGTCGTGCCAATAATGACAGTAAAGCTCACCCTCGAGTGTAATATTGCTTAAATTCACCATAAGGACACACATTAGAAGAAGTGAAATTAGCTACTGAGACTAAAACCTCTTGTTGAAAAAATGTATTGACTTTCTATTTTTATCAGAAGTTGGATTGTGGTCCATTGACTTCATGGAGTTGGGCCTCTAGCGCAGTGGTTCTCAACGTGGGGTCCGGGGACCACCAGGGGTCCTTGAAGGGGTTCCGAGGGGTCCCCAGCAAATTGATGCATTTTTAAACTTCACCATGATTTCATTCACAAGAAGTTAACACAATTATAGAATGTAGAAGAACAACTGTTTTGGTCATTGTTTCACTGTTAATGTCTCTACCTACAATACAGATTGTCATGGAATTCAGATTTCGATCTGAGAGAAAAACTCTCATCAAATGGGGGTCACTGGCCCTGATGTGAACTAAATGAGGCGTCCTTGATATGAAAAGGTTTGAGAATCACTGCTCTAGCGGACGTTAGAGGAACTTCAGTATCAGCTTCAACATTCATCTGTGGTTTTGACCGCTTGACACGCTACACAACTCATCCACAGATCAATTTGAGCAGAGGTTAACAGAGCAGGTTCACCAGTACCAGCATCTCTACAACCCGTGTTCTAGCAAGTACAAATATACTGTATGCAACCATGAATTCCTGGTGAGAATTGGCTGAAACTCTGCAATCCGATACTGAAGAGCATGGGCATAGCAAAGAATTCCAAGTATACCCAGCTGCAGCCTGCGGAACGGGGCGGGGCTACAGATCTAACCTGTAATCCCGCCCATTGATGATTTCATTGGTTTAGAGGGGGAAACAGGGCGGGACTACAGATCGCCTGTAATCTAAACTGAGAATCCACTATGGTTGGAAACGAGGGAAGTAGTGGTTTGTTTACTTAGCGGTAATTATTCAGTTTAGTATCCTACCGTACATATATTCACAAACACCCTGTTGCATGTAAGAAAAGTCAATAACACCAGCAATTAAAATAAAACAAATTTAACAAATTGCCTCTTGGAGGACATGAAAGTTTTCTAAGTCTAAGTCTAAAATGTTTTTATGGTGAAATATATTTATTACCTTTTCGATTTTTTTCAAATGACAAAGACAGTACAATTCACACTAAGTGTGTGTGTAGAGAGAGAGAGAACATTACTTTTCACTCACTACAGTACTCACTATTCAAATCATCACAATGCTTCTCAAGAATTCTGGGCCCTGTGCACTGGAGGGGACTCTGGGCCCCCCCCTCCACTTTTCTCTCGTCCTCACACCATCATTACTCCATTTATGACTAACACTGATGTCTACCCATCCACAACTCAAACACACCTCCACTCATTCATTTACTGGTTTTGAAATTCTGGGTTTTGGTTGCTACTCTGAAAAACTAATCAGCTCATAACCAAACTTTCTCCATCAGTCACCTGCTCAGAATCTGTCAAGAGAGGACAGTTTTGTTCCAGTCTGCACAGGACAAACTGAGCCAAATGTTATTCCTGCTTGTTCCAGTTTGTCTCCGATAACACAACAGCTGCTGCAAAATGTTTTTGAGAAAGTTTCATTTTTTTTTTGCAGTTTTGTAGATGTCAACCAAACCCTGTTTCAAAACCAGAGCAGTATGAAACCAAAGTATAAAATATGTATAAATAAACACTTGAGGACCACAAAAGGCATTTTAGTCGGGACACTTGAGGACCACTGGGTGTTCAGTACCCCTGCAGAAAAAGATAAAGCTAAAACAAAAGCAGAACAGGCTGTTTGCCCCTGGGCACAATCCAAACGTCTCAGATGTTTTGTGTGAAATGAGCACTCGCTCTGAAGCGCAGATTACCTGCTGCGGACAGGAATAATGTGAATATCATGTTCCTCCACCACGAAATGGGATGACAACAGCAGGAACTGGACTCAACATTTTTAGCTGTTGGTGGTGGTTCAGCTGAGGTGGTTCAGTTGAGGCAGCTAGAACTGTTTGTTTAAGGTTAGGTTTCGGTCATGGTTAAATAAATGAAGACTTCAACCCTTCGACGTGAACCTGGGTTGTCGTGCTTTTTTCCAATTAATTATGAAAAAATGCTGAGTAAGTCAGTATAGTGAAACATCTTTTCTAGGACAGTTCTAAGTTTGGACTGGTTTCTGAACTTGTGTGTTTTTTATTATTTTCATATTGATGTTTTTTTTAGGTGTTTTAGTGTAAAATTGGGATATTACTAGCATATACATGTCACTCCCTTTTCCTGCCTGCCTCCTAGCCTAGACCCCAGGACCGCAATGGAAATAAGTCATGTGACTTTATTGCGATATCCTGATGAATTTTATTACTGTATGTACATTTGTATATTGTATTTTAATTTATCGAATAAAGTCTATCAATCAATCAATCAATCAACATTGCCAAAATCAGTACTTTTCTGTCTTTTCACAGTCTGCCTTGGGACGGCTCCAGTTAGCTCAAAACTCTGCAGCAAGTCCTAAAGCGTACATCACACATCACACCTGTCTTAGCCTCTGTACACTGGCTTCCAATAAAGTTCAGAATTAAGTTTAAAATTCTTCTAATTACATATAAGGCCTTGCATGACCCGGCATCTGAGTACATCATTGAATTGCTTCATCCATACCAAGACCACAGGGTCCCATTGGTCTTCAAACCAAGAAGGTCTCTTGGCTGTTCAAACATGCAGAGAGACCAGGGAGACCTGGGGCCAGATTCACCAATGTGTTCTTAAGAAATGACATAAGAGGAAAATTTAGGAAGTTCTTAAGAAGGCCCTTAAGTGCAATTCCTCAATATTTTCTTAGTAACAGTCTCATTTCTTACGAATATCTTTAATTTATATAAGAATTGTTTTTGAGAATAGCATTTTTTCCTATTTTTTTTCTTAAGACTAAAGTTAAGAAAAAAAATGGCACTTGAGAAGATCTTTTTTCTTAAGAGGGTTTTGTGAATCCGGCCCCATGCTCGCATGGGCGCTAGTGCACTGGCCTGTAAATCGAGCTAGTGAGAGAGAAAGAGAGAGAGAGAGAGAGAGAAAGTGAGAGCACTTCTGTCCAGTTGGAATGACATTACTGTACTGTTTAGACTAAACTTAGAGAGAGCGGTTCTGTCTATTTCTGTCCGGAGCTGGATCAGCCTCGAGTCGGGTATCCATGACACCCTTGATACACAATACGCGGGTCCTTCCTGGCGCCGCAGCCGGGACGGGCAGAACCATCAGGACGCCAAAC
This sequence comes from Centroberyx affinis, assembly GCF_046629955.1. Lineage (NCBI taxonomy): Eukaryota > Metazoa > Chordata > Actinopteri > Beryciformes > Berycidae > Centroberyx > Centroberyx affinis. The sequence continues at coordinate 79,199 of NW_027282842.1, forward strand.
ATCCCCCCCTCCCCCCCTCCCCCGAAAAGCACTACTGGTAAATCAGCCAAATATATGAAAGCGCTGTGTACATCTACGCCTAATCGCCCCCCCCAAAAATAGGCCTCTATGTACTGGAACACAAAGATTCTATTCATTACCTTCAAATGGTTTTTCATAAACGTGCTACAAATAACCCAAGCTATAGACACAGATCATTAGCAGTGGCTCTCGTTTAATTACAAACGCCCACTATTTGATTAACACCTGTTTTTTTTTTGTGTAATGAGAAAATTGAACAGTTTAAATAAGCTACCACCGACCGCCACAAACTCAATATAGCGAGAACATCGGGACGTTTCAACAGAACCGGGTCATTAATCTCCATCAAGTTATGTTGTGTGCTTTAGCGCGTTATGCAGCAAGTAAACTACAATGACCCTTAAGAAACAAACCCGCAGGCAGGAGCCAGTACTTAGCATGCACACACACACACACACACAAGCACACATCTCTCCTCTCCCGTTTCATACGCCTCTTCACTTATTAGTATCGCCATAGGGGACATTGCATAGACAGAAGCCTGCCTATCAAAATGCATTACGCACCCACACACACACACACACACACACTGTATTTAAAGCATCTCCTGGGAAAGAATATGTGATGGAGGAACACTTTTTTTTTCTTTCTCCTTGTTTCTCCCTCCTCTCTTTGTCTTTCTCTCCCTCGCTCTCTCACTCTATCTCTTTCTCTGGAAATAATGAGCAGCAATTAGGCGGCGGTGATTGCACGGGGGGGGGGGGGGGGGGGGTCGACAGAAGGTCAGGGAACGACTGAACTCGCCGACGTTCATCATCCTCGTCATCGTCGGCCCCCCCTCCTCATCGATACCAGTCTTCTTCTAACCGATCCTGAACCTAATGGTGTGCTATGTGGAGATTTCATGGAGACATAATGATAGAAACCACAAATCCGTCTGTGTGGCTTGTTGTCAAATTTAAACTTTAAAGTCAAAACTGCTCCACCAAATAAAAATCTGCTCAAAGATCGTAGGCCAACCACTTGTGAATACAAATTGTTACCATCACATCGGAGATATAGAGTTCCACGATTTAACAGGGTTAGACTGAAGCACTCTTTTGTACACCGGTCAATCCTAAAATTAAATATAGAGCTTAATCCCAGATCAAATGCACGTTGAAGGGCCTTGAATATTGTCTTTTGTGATTGTAATGATATGTTGAATGTATGTATCTTTGTGTCCCGTCTTATTTTTTGTCTTTTCTGTACGGAAGAGGATTAGGGCCACATGTGAAAAATTTATTTGAGTTCTGAGTTTAAAGTCAGAATTCTGAGATTAAAGTCAGAATTCTGAGAATAAAGTCAGAAGTCAGAATTCTGACTTTAATGTCAGAATTCTGAGAATAAAGTCAGAATTCTGAGATTAAACTCAGAATTCTGAGAATAAAGTCAGAATTCTGACTTTAATGTCAGAATTCTGACTTTAAACTCAGAATTCTGACTTCTGAGAAAAAAGTCAGAATTCTGACTTTAAAGTCAGAATTCTGGCTTTATTCTCAGAATTCTGACTTTAATCTCAGAATTCTGACTTTAAACTCAGAGCTCAAATACATTTTTCACATGTGGCCCTAATCCTCTTCCGTATTTCTGTGATGTTGCAAATGGAGAAAGAAAAAGTTCAGCCTGGATCTGACAATAAAGTATCCTCATCATCATCATCATCATCAAATTCCGCTCCTGAACGAAGCTCCTCCCGCTCCATTCAGCAGCTTTTCATTTTTTATTTTTTTTTTTAAACTAGCTCGGCTCCTCCCTCGCTCCTGAAAATGTTCTCGCAATGGCGGAATCGATGAAGCGAACGAGTGAACTTGTTAAGCTAGTGAACTCACTAGCTTACTACCTCTGCACTTGTCAACCTTCAGCCGGGAGAAGAGATCTGTCAAAGTGAGACTGGCAACCGGTGACGCTTCTCCGTAGCTACGTTTAGCTTAGCTGTTAGCCTTTATGCACGGTGGCTTTGCTAAGTTTGTCCTTGGCTGGCCTCCGTAGTGCAGTGGCGTTGCTGTGTCTTATTTACATATGCGCCGTAGCTTCTGTCGCCCTCTAGTGGTCAGAAAATGTCACTTATCGCAGCTTTAACGACCCATTTAGGAGACTTTGAAGGGAGACTTTGCTCGGAAATGGCTTCGGCTTTGATGCAAAGCTCTGTGGATTTGTGTCAAATTGGGCCGTGTTGACGCGGCTCCTCGCGGGCGTCCATCTTAGGAGGCTAGCGCGCGCACACACACTCCGGGCCGGGGCGGTTTATCTTCTCCGATGCTCTAATGAGCTAAAATGTGGTTTATATCCTCTTCTAGAGCGCCGTTTAGTCTGGCTGCGTCGATGGAGAGCCTTGAAGCAGAGAGCAGGAGCCCGGCCGGCGCAGACGCATGGGGGATGAGATATGAAAAGCCAGGCTCTGTGAGGTCATATGGAGTTTTAACTGAGGTACACACACACACACACACACACACACACACAGTTGCAGCATTATGATGGCATGTCCTATTAGCTCAGCTGTAGGGGAAGTGTCTTTCAAAAGGGCCTCAGCTCCCAGAGGGGGGAAACTGCCCCTACTGCTTTACTACAGAACAGAGAGAGAGAGAGAGAGAGAGAGAGAGAGAGGGGGGGGGGGGGGGTGGGGGGTGGAGAGGAAGAGGATGGTTGCAAACACAGTATGGTGCAGGAATGAAGCAGCTCTGTTTGAGACACGACAGCAGGGGAGGGACAGCATGGCTGGGTTCAAACATTCAACCAGCCAGCTGAAATGCCAAATGCCTGAAAGCGAGGTGACGGAACTCTCTCTTTCTCTCTCTCTCTCTCTCTCTCTCTCTCTCTCTCTCTCTCTCCCTCCAGACTGGCCTACATTCAACAGATTATTAGACTTTATTTAACCTCGGCCGTGGTCAAGAGGTCACCATAGACCCTCCACAATGCTGGAAGCACACAGTAATTTAATTAGAGTTTTGGAGTGTGAGAGACAGAGAGAGAGGAGAGGAGAGGAGAGATGGGTTGAGCAGGAGAGAGAGGAAGGGCTCTCCACTCATCCAATTACCTTCCTCTCCTTCTTTATACGCCTTTTTACTTATTACTACGGCCATAGGGGACATTACATAGACCGAGCCGTGCCCGTCCCAGTGCTGCACACACACACACACACACACATACACACACATATACACATACACACACATATACACACACACACACACACACACACACACACACACACACACACACACACCGTGTGTCCAAGGAGATGGCAGTGATACAGAGCGGTTAGTCATTGTCATCTTAGGCATCTATCATTCAGGACCCGATGTGATATGAACAATCATAATGAATGGTGACTGGACCGATCCATTCGGCTGACAGTTGTTACACACTAGAGGGTGACAATTTGTAAATAAACTCACAGCAAACTGCACTACGGAGGCCTACTGAGGACAAATATTACAAAGCACTGTGCATAAATGTTAATGGCTAAGCTAACCGTACCTACAGAGAAGTCTGGCCAGTCTCACTGTCCCACAATGACAAGTGAAGAGGCAGGTAGTAAGTTCACTAGTTTAACAAGTTTACTAGGTTAACAAGTTTACTAGTTTAACAAAGGTACTAGTTTAACAAGTTTATTAGGTTAACAAGTTTACTAGTTTAACACGTTTACTAGTTTAACAAAGGTACTAGTTTAACAAGTTTATTAGGTTAACAAGTTTACTAGTTTAACACGTTTACTAGTTTAACAAGTGTACTAGTTTAACAAGTTTACTAGTTTAACAAGTTTACTAGCTTAACAAGTGTACGAGTTTAACAAGTTTACTAGCTTAACAAGTGTGCTAGTTTAACAAGTGTAGTAGGTTAACCAGTGTACTAGTTTATTAAGTTTATTAGCTTAACAAGTGTACTAGTTTAACAAGTGTAGTAGGTTAACCAGTGTACTAGTTTATTAAGTTTACTAGTTTAGCAAGTGT
>NW_027282843.1:2500-36891 GCF_046629955.1 Centroberyx affinis
TAGCATGGATCTCTTCAGACATATATGAATATTGATTCCTAATCATTGTGTTTATTACTATTTCAATGTTTTTGGGAGATGTATGTTATTTGTAACATGGCTATATGGAAATGAGTAGTGTTTTGAAGTAAAACTCCCAGTAAACAGGCATAATGTAAATTGTAAACTTGACCAAAACCTGGAGACCGCCTGAGTATATTTTTAGGAATTGTACATAAATGTTGTATTTTGGTGTATTTCCATCAAATTTACAGTTACAGTTGTAGTCAAAGACTATGAGAAGACATTCAGTTGCATTATTATCCATGGGATCTTGGTTATAATGGTGATATTGCCTTAAAATTTAGAATTATATACTAGGCGAGGATGAAAATCTTACTTTTTCCTTTATTGCATCTCCATTTACTCTGGAATGGTAACAGATATAGGTTTACTTACACTGAATATTCCTTAGCTTCTTACCTATCAAAGGAGACCAGAAATATGCATATAGGCCTTATGGTTGAGGAGCTATTCCTGATTCATTTGGGGTATATTATTTTAGGCGTTTTTTCCTAGGGATAGGGCTAGGGCTTAACAGGTTAAATGGCACAGACACAACAGCATGTGGATAGGTTTAGACATTAACTCCCAAAGGCTCCGAACCCTTCAGTCCTCCACAGCCGACCAACCCAACAGCCATTTTGTCACTATCTACCCACCTCATGTCAGTGGAAATACTGGTTTGTATGTCATTACCGGATCTGAGTCATTACCCGATCTGGGTCACGACCCGATCTGGGTCACTACCCGATCTGAGTCATTACCCGATCTGAGTCACGACCCGATCTGAGTCACGACCCGATCTGAGTCACTACCCGATCTGAGTCACTACCCGATCTGGGTCATTACCCGATCTGGGTCACTACCCGATCTGAGTCACTACCCGATCTGAGTCACTACCCGATCTGGGTCACTACCCGATCTGAGTCACTACCCGATCTGAGTCACGACCCGATCTGAGTCACTACCCGATCTGGGTCACTACCCGATCTGAGTCACTACCCGATCTGAGTCACTACCCGATCTGGGTCACTACCCGATCTGAGTCACTACCCGATCTGAGTCACTACCCGATCTGAGTCACTACCCGATCTGAGTCACTACCCGATCTGAGTCACGACCCGATCTGAGTGGTGCATGCTCGCTGTCGCTGCCTGATCTGAGTCAACCGTTTACGACATTTTACCACTGTTTTGTTATTAGTTGCTGTAACGCCCTAATTTCCCTTCGGGGATGAATAAAGTACCTATCTTATCTTATGTTAAAATATTCTTTAAATTTGGCTAGATTGCTTTACTGGCTAGACTCCAGCATCTGCTTATTCACATGGAACCTGCTATACTTCGCTTTATAATCTACAATATGAAATGATTTGCTGACTTACGATCGACTTCTCGTTTACTTTCAAGACTCACACCCGAATACATAATGTTTTGACACCGTGGCGAAACATCAAATGTACATTTGGGACAGTCAATAATAGTATATGATTTGAAATTAAGTACTATCCAGTTATGGAATTATATTTATCACCACTTTGGCTGATGTGATGTGAAACATGATGGGTTTGTTTGCTACATCAGTTAACTAGCCAACTCAGTAACATTAGCGATTAATATAAAATGGCCATGGCAACATAAAAGCTATAGCTGGCTAGTGAGTCCGCATCAACCTTAATGCTATTCAAGTGTGAGACGATATACATTTGTCTTTCCAACTGAAGATACACATTAATCTGTGGTAGTGACAGAGCTAATGGCCGAAATTTAAAGGGGGGTCTGTGGTGTAAACCGTTTACGCTCGACTCACATCTACGGCTGACTTAGATCGGGGAGCGATAGTGCTCATGCGTGACTCAGATCGGGTAATGACTCAGATCGGGTAATGACTCAGATCGGGTAATGACTCAGATCGGGTAATGACTCAGATCGGGTAATGACTCAGATCAGGTAATGACTCACACAACACACAGCTAGCTAGTTAGCTAGCGCAGCTCCATGTCAGCCTCCTCCTCAACAGCTGAAGAGCAGCTGGTTCTTTAGAGTTCCAAAAAGGCAAAAAATAACCATAAAATGACTCCAAACAGCGTGTGCAGCAGAATCCAAGTGTTCTGAACCACAAGTCCAAAATATTTACGGCAGTATTTTTAGCGTAAAGGCCCAAACGCACTGAAAGCGTCTGACGCGCGTGTTTTGAAGTACACCTCTTGTTTTAAATGGCCGAACGCCACCAAAAGCGTCATGAGGCGTCAAACTGCCTTGACGCCTCGACTCCGACCTTGTTTCGATTTTGGAGCGTCAAATGAGGATTTTTTTCTGCAGCCAGTACCTGTTTGGAGAGTACTCCGGGACAGTAGGTGGGGTAGTCCGCCGGTAAAACCAAAGAAGAAGAAGTGATACGTAGCGGGGAGCTGACATCAGAGCTTGATCAAACTAGACGGCCACCAAAAAAAAAAAAAAACTAACATTATCCAGCCGACTTGAGGAGCAGCCAAAGCAGGACGAGGAGAAGCTCATCACTGAAGTCCAAAAACGACCTGTGATATATGACTGCAAACTACTGACTGTTTACTGTTACTATGGCAACAGGTGACAGCTACCGTTAGCTTATCTTAAAACTTTATGAACAGTACAATTGTAATTGTGCAATGCTAAACGAAAACAACTACCACTGCCAACAGCTATACTGCTATAGATCTGAACTGCTGTGTTGTCACATGTCAGATAGCCTTCTGAAAATAAGAAAAATAAAAGCTTAGAGCCTTGGTAGTTACGTTAGCATAACAGACCCACCCCATATCATCTGTCATGAACGTTTACTGACATCTACTGGTCATAAAACTTACTCGCTACATAAACCTAACAACAGCAATTAATTAACATAGTATAGAGTTATGATTAGCTGTGCTTTATGTGACTTTCACCCACCTGGAAGAAAAAATAAAAGATGAAATGAGATGGCTGGTCCCCAGTGGCTTTACCGTATTCTGCTGCCAACCAACTGAGGAAAGCAGCAGCAGCACCAGCAGTTCCCTCCTGCCTTATGTAACGTAACGTTAAAGGCTACTCAAATAGAAATGTATAGAAAATTAACGGGGGGTATCTGTAAAGCATACAAACTTGTGCCTGCCTACATATAAATAGCGACCTTTTACCAAAATACTGCTGGTTCTGTGGTGTTGGCATTTCAAACCTGATGCCTGCAGTGAGCCAGAGGAGCATCAACTGACGCGCGTCAAATGAGGAGCGTCAATTATCGCTTTCAGTGCGTTTGGGCCTTAAGTCTTCACTAAAATGTTTGTTTTCAAAAGCGTTCATGCTTGCACACGCCCACGCACATCCAGTCGAGTGTGAACACGCGACCTTTTCCCATTTCCGTGTTTCCACTCCTACACAGAAGACTACGAAACACAGGAAGAGCCTCGGCTCTGCCCAAAGTGCCCACAGTGCCTCACCCAGACCTAATGTTACCTTTTGGTCTGTTTAGCTAGCTGTTGTAGCCTTTTCCCGAACGGTTCGAGTGCGTTCTTTTCCTCGATGCTTCAGCCTCTAAGCCTGCGTGACCGCGCATCATCGCAGGAAGCACCAGTGAATTTTTCACCAAGTACCACTGACCTAGAGACCGGGTCGGTGCGATGATGCATGCTCAAGTTCCTGTCAAGTAGAGTGTGAACACACGGCATGTGGACGCCTGCAACTGGGAACCCTTTTGAAAACACCAGGGGGCCGCCATAATCACTTTCAGTTAGTTAGTCAGTTAGCTAGAACATGTTGTTTGTTTTTGACGGTGGCATTCCTCTCTGCATCCATCTATGCATTTCCTTAGCTTTTGGAAATAAGCAGAGTTCACTAGCTAACAGGCTAATATGCTAGCCTCCAACAACACCCAATTTTCGAAGTCTCTGTACAGTCCCATAACAAAACCACAGCGCCCCGGAGAGAGGGAAGGAACCAAAACAAAAATATCTGATCAGAGTTGGTATTTCCAATCAGCAGCACTGACACTCTTATGTTCTCCTCTGTACCGACTAGATCAGATGTGTTATTCTCAAATTTTCCAGGATCTTTGTCCATCGTTTATTCTTTGTATTCTTATGGAGGAAACAAGATTGCAGACTTAGAAAGACCCGACTTCTGTTGTCTCACTCACTGATGTTACATCTTCTCTAACATCATCCCTCCTCCTCCTTCTTCTTCTTCTTCTCCTCTCTGTGTTGCAGCGCTCTATGTGTTGCAGTGCTGTAGACCGACTGAAGCTACAGGTGAGACAAGCTGTCTGTCTGATTGTCTCACACTTTATCTGTCTGACTCGCTGCCTCTCTATTCATCTGACTGTCTCTCTGTGGCCGTTTTCACACTTGGTACGTTTGCTTGAGTTTGATTGTTCCCAATCCGCCCGGCATCGCTGCTCTGGTTTCAGACTGTTGTGATTCTGCCGTAAAACATTCAACATCAATGTGGGTCCGTCTGATGCACTTTATCAGTGAAATACCACAAATGACGAATGATTTTGTTTATTTCTCACTGATGGGAAACGTACCACAGTTCATTGGAACCACCAGTGGTGGAAAGTAACTAAGTACATTTACTCAAGTACTGTACTTAAGTACAATTTTGAGATACTCGTACTTTACTTGAGTATTTCCATTTGATGTTACTTTATACTTCCACTCCACTACATTTCAGAGGGAAATATTGTACTTTCTACTCCACTACATTTATCTGACAGCTTTAGTTACTTTTCAGATGGAGATTTGACACAATGGATAATATAACAAGCTTTTAAAATACAACACATTGTTAAAGATGAAACCAGTGGTTTCCAACCTTTTTGGCTTTTGACGTCTTACAGAAAGCAGTGTGTAGTCGGGTCACATTTCAGATGTCTATGAGTTGTTAACAGCTCCACCAAATAGTGATTTTTCCCTCTAAACCTCACATGGTTTCATTTCAATAAATGTTCAAATGATCCAATATTTCAGCAAAAATCAAAGATTAGAGAAAAAGTCTGGTGACCTTATCTGGTGACCCTTTGGAGGGGCCCGACCCCTAGGTTGGGAACCACTGGACTAAACTAGCTAACTGTATATAAAGTAGTTCAAACTAGCTCCACCTCCAGCAGCTACAACAGTAACATGCTGCTTACACACTGATGCTTCAGTATTAATAATCTAATGATGTCATATATAATAAAATATCAGTCAGAGGGACCAAACCACTACTTTTACTTTAATACTTTAACTACATTTTGCTGCTAATACTTATGTACTTTTACTTAAGTAGGATTTTTCATGCAGAACTTTTACTTGTAATGGAGTATTTTTACATTGCTGTATTGGTACTTTTACTGAAGGAGAGGAGGAGTGATGAAGCAGAGTGTTAGTTAAATGGCACAGTCACAACAGCATGTGGATAGGTTTAGACATTAACTCCCAAAGGCTTCGAACCCTTCAGTCCTCCACAGCCGACCAACCCAACAGTATTGGTACTTTTACTGAAGTAAAGGATCAGAGTACTTCTTCCACCACTGGGAACCACAGTTCATTGGAACCGTACCACAGTTCTCGTACAGGGGAACTTGGTCCACACCTGAGTTCAGTCTGAATCCCTACCGTTTGTCTCTCTCTCTTTCAGTCTCTCTGAGTGTCAGACCAAACAGTCGGCAGGTCTTTGATGACGAGTTCATCTCTCTGAGCTGCAAGGAGGAGCAGAGTTCTGCTGGATGGACGGTTAAGAGGAGGAGGTCAGGAGAAAAAACGACTGAGGAGTGTGGAGGTGAAGGAGGCTTTGGGAGTTTTGATAGTTCCTCCTGCAAGATAGATTCCGACCCGGTCGACAGTGGAGTTTACTGGTGTGAAACTGGAGAGGGAGAGAGAAGCGACGAGGTCCACATCACTGTATCTGGTACAGTAGATAACTTTTATAACCTTTATTTCTCCAGTCTTCTACTGGTTTCTACTGGGAGCTGACCAGTCTTCTACTGGTGGCCACAGAGCAGTTCTACTGGATCACTGAATTGCATTAATAAAACTATTATTATTATTATTATTATTTTATTCTTTACTATTATTACCATATTTCCTCTAATATTGGCCCGGGCCTTTATTTCCCTCAGCTCAGAGGGTCCTAGGCCTTATATTAGAGACAGGCCTTTATTTCTAATTCCCTCTGTTTGATAAGTATATTTGCTCATATTTTAGTACGAAGCCTCCTTGTTTTCTGATCTGCTTCTGTTGGGGTTCGTTAGGTATCCGTTTTTTTTTGTTCCAGAGACGTCCGCCGGGCACCAGGAGTTTACCGGGATCCACCGCTGTTTTTAGCTGTGACCGGCAGCTCTACAGCTCGCTCTGTCGGTCGGTCGGTTCACAAAAATGTCCCCACCCTTTAGCGGCCTGTAGCCACAGTGTGTGTACGCGGTCACAGCTATTGCGAATTCACACTTGTTTCCTTTGTTTTTTTCCCAGCCTGTATCTGGGGCCGGCCTTTATTTGTTCGTGTCGACCACGGCCCGGCCTCTATCAGAGACCCGGCTTTTAATTGACTACCGCCCACTATTAGAGGAAATACGGTATTACTGATAGTAGTAGTACTTTGATCACTGAAAGATGATGATGATGATGATGATGATGTTAGTAGTAGTATGTCCTTGTTCAGCTGGTCCTGTGATCCTGGAGAGCCCTGCCCTTCCTGTGGCGGAGGGAAGTGATGTCACCCTGCGCTGTAGATCCCTCGTTCCAAACACTGAATTCAAGCCCATAGCTGATTTCTACAAGAACAGAACCCGGATCGGAGCTGCGTATACAAAAGAGATGACCGTCTCCAAAGTCACAAAGTCTGATGAAGGTTTATACTGGTGTCATGTGGATCGTGCTGGAGATTCACCAAAGAGCTGGCTGGGGGTCAGAGGTCAGGACACACACATTCACTTCCTATCAGTGGTAGACAGACACAGTGTCAACACTCACTACACAAAATATCTATAATGTCAAAGTAAATCATGTTTTTAGAAATCTTTGATGAAATGAAATAGAAAAATATCTAATTTCAATAAATATTCAACCCGCCTGAGTCGATACTGTAGAATCACCTTTGGCAGAGATTCCAAGTACATGACAAGACGTTTCTCCATGTAGGAATCTGCTTCTTTATTAAATTACAAAAGGAAACAAAACAAAACAACTAAAGAAAGATTATAGATTTCAGTTTCCTGTGACTTTAAATCATTCTGAATTCGCTGGTAGAAAAAAATCAAAGACTATCTTAAGGCACTGTAGGTAGATGCTAATGCTAATGCTAGTAATTATCATAAACAAAATGTGACCAAATTATACCTGAAAATGACGTGCCCCCCCCCCCCCCCCCAGCTCCTCCTCCTCCTCCTCCTCCTCCCTTCCTGTCTGTGGTCAGACTGCTCTGCCATCTAGTGGTCTTCTGTCCGTACTGCATCTCCACCGTCCTGATGGTGTCTCTGTACCGCAGCAGGACCACAGGTAGCACCACACACACACACACACACACACACACACACACACACACACACACACATACGCACACGCGCACGCGCACACACACACACACACACACACACACACGCACACGCACACGCACACGCACACGCACACGCACACACACACACACACACACACACACAAACAAACACACACACACACGTTGAAATTCTACACTCTATTCCAATTTCTAACTCCGCTCACAGGAAACAAACCAGCTGTCTCCATGGAAACGGCCCAGTGTGGCAGAGGCGACCAGGGATTGGATGAAGAATATGATGACATCGCTGCTGATGTCACCACTGAGCATGACTTCTGAGAGGCTGATAGCGCTGTGCGCTGTGTGTCATCTGCTTGATCACTCTACTATTACCATTATAATTTTTTTTCCTTTTATCAGTATTATTGTTGTTATAATTAGTATTACAACTTTATTTTATTCTTCTTCTTTATTTTCTCTCTCCTCTTTCCCACAATTCCCCATCAAGAGGCATTTTGCTTCTTGCCAGGCTGGCACTGGAAATAAGAATTTATACTTAATTGGTTAAAAAAAATAAAAAATAAAGTTAGGCCTTTCTGGGTCAGTGATGATGATGATAAAGAAGGGGTGTTAATGGTGATGAAGAGTTCTGTATTGTGCAATGTCTGTCTGCTTGTGCCAATAAAGCTTTGATTGAATTTGAACTTGTTTTTTAGGTCAATAATAATATAATATATAATATTGTAATGTGGACTCTGGTGTACCACAAGGCTCTGTCCTGGGCCCGTTGATCTTCTCTATCTACATGCTGTCACCAGTGAAATGATCCGTACATTTGTCATTTATTTCCATTGCTACGCTGATGACATTCAACTCTACATACCTGTTAAACCCGATAACGTTCCAGATTCCTAGACTCAGAGGCTCGCTGGTCTGAAGTCAAATGTTTTGGACGTCGCTAAACTTCCTGCTCTTCAATGCCGACAAAACAGAGATGTGGGTTATCCTGTTAGTGAATGAACTGTGTCGGGAACATCGTGTCAACTGGATGAATCAAGCTAAAACTGACCGTCTAAAAACCATGTGAGCATGAGGCCTAGTTAGCTGCTAGCTGTTGGCTAGGTAGCGGCTAATGGCCACCTAGCTTACTGGGCAGCTACATGTTTGGAAAAAGTGATAATTTACTAGCCTCGAAAGACGAGTCTTGATCTCAATGTGAGAAACCTCTGGCCTCCCTCCCTGATCGAAACCTCTGGCCTCCCTCCCTGATCGGAGGCCGAGAACGAGGCGGGTCCGGCCGCAAAGCGGACCGTCCAATCACAGCGTCGGAGGCGGATCCAAGGGGGCGACGTAAAGGAGACGCGACGCGGCAGAAACGTAAACAACAACGGCGGCGATGGAGTTTGGCAGCGTTGGCTGTCGATTACGCAACATCTTCTGTTATTTCAGAAGGGTTAGGGTGAACGCATTCAACGAAGAAGAAAAACACCGAAGGAAAACCTTCTTATCGAAGACGATGTCGCTCTTCTTCCTCCTGGATTCTGCCGCGTTGGAGGTGAAGAAGAAAAGCAACGGAGGGAGAACCGACACTCATCGCCGCGTCTCGGAGGATCGGATCCGCGAACGGGAAAACTGGGAATCGCCGCCATGTTGAATATCATCCACGGAAGCCGCCGGGTTGTTTTCAGCGGCTCGGTCTCGGCTGGAGGATAAATGCTGGGAGATGAACACGCTCTCATCTACGCTGCATGAAGAAAACCTGACTGAGACCGCTGTGCCTTGCTCAAGGACACTTCAACACTTCAACAGGCCACATGGCTGCTGTGGGGATCCAACCCGAGAGCTTCTGGTTACAGGACGCTCCGCCTGGCAGAAACTCAACAGAGAAACAACACAACACACACACACACACACACACACACACACACACACACACACACACACACACACACACACACACACACACAGTGTTAAGGCTGCCATAGGGAAGTGGTCAGACTGAAGGCATCAGCTCTGTTCAGAAGACAGAAAGACAGAGAGACGGGCGGACAACATGAAACAGATTCCTCTGAACTTGATACTGTGTGAGTACTGCTGTGTGTGTGTGTGTGTGTGTGTGTGTGTGTGTGTGTGTGTTGGGGGATTGAAACTGTGAACTGAACTGAACTGAACTGAACTGAACTGAACTGAATGAGGTTTCACCGTAAACTTTAATGGACTGTCGCAATGAAAACATTTTGACACAACTTCAACTTCCTCCTTCACAACTCCTCTATCTGCGTCTCTCTCTCTCTCTCTCTCTCTGTCTCTCTCTCTCTCTCTCTCTCCCTCTCTCTGTCTCTCTCTCTCTCTCTCTCTGTCTCTCTCTCTCTCTCTCTCTCTCTCTCTCTCTCTCTCAAATTTAAATTCAAATTATGTTGCCAAAACAATGCAGTGCTTCACTTGCAGTAACATTGCAAACATTAACTGTTTTCAGTACATAACCAATAATTTATCAATATCAGGAATTATAGCAACAACAATATAATCAAAAAACCATTTAACAGCAATTCAGTTCAATACAGTAACTCAACTGGTGGCAGTTCATGATAAGGAAGTTTCTCTCTCTCTAATTAGAATAATGGTAACACTGGACTTCTGGTTTGATGAGGCAGTGAGCAGACGTGTGAGCGGGGGGGGCTCCGGTTCAACTTTTCATATACTTTCCAAATCTAACAAACTGTCAGCACTTTTTCCACCGATTCACATTTTTGCACTTATATATAAAGGTGCTGCGGAGCAATGAGCAACTCAAAGCAGAAACAGCAGACAACAGCGACTCGAGCTTCGAGCGTTTCGGCTAAGCTAGCTAACATGGCCGCCGACGCCTCGGCAGGCAGCGGACGATTACCCACCGACAGCGCTGACCCAGTCACCAAGAACGACCTGGAGGCTCTACTCCGTAAACAGCGTGATAGCTTCAGAGCCGACATGGCTATCCTGATACAACGATCAACAGAATCCCTGAAGCTGTCGGCTGACTCACTGGGACAACAAGTGACATCATTTAACAACCGTCTCACTAAAACTGAAGTTTTGGTGGGTGGAAACTTGTTAAGTCTCTACAGTCTCAAACCACGGTACTCCTGGAACGGGTGGATGACCTCGAAAACAGGTCCAGGCGTTCTAATTTGAGGATCAGTGTCTCCATCCCCTGAATTAGATAAAGAAAGGCAAAATCTTCAGATGAATTACAATTTACTCTCAACACAAGAGACTGAAAAGTTACTTTTACGATCGCACTAACCCTTATGAGCATGGTGAGAAGGCAGGACGTCTTTTGTCACACCAAATTAAGAGCCAATCGGCATCCCAGCAAAATAAACAAATAAGGACCCCCTCAGGTGAACTCACAGTAATCCCATCTGTCATTAATGACTACTCACTCCACTGCTGATGATACAGACAAGAAAAGGTTTCTTTACAACCTGGAATTTCCATCCATAACTCCTATTCATGTGAGTGAGATGGATCAACCTCTAAAACCTAGTGAAATTGCAGACTCGATTAAACTAATACAAAGTGGCAAGGCCCCTGGTCCAGATGGCTGTCCAATTGAGTTTTATAAAAAAATTATTGATAAATTAACCCCCCTCCTTTTAAAAATGTTCAGTGACTCTCTGGACCGGGGAGCCTTGCCTCAAACTCTCACTGAGGCTTCAATAACCTTACTATTAAAACCAGGTAAAGAAAATTCTTATTTGCAGCTCTTATCGCCCCATCTCTCTTTTCAATGCAGACTATAAAATTCTAGCTAAAGCATTAGCCCAACGGCTTGAATCAGTCATGCCAAACATTATATCACCAGACCAAACCGGGTTTATGAAAAACCAACACTCCTTCTCTAATATTCGTCACATTCTCAATATTCTTTTCTCTCCAGCATCCAATGAGACACCAGAAGTGGTGGTCTCTTTGGATGAGGAGAAAGCGTTCGATAGGGTGGAGTGGGGGAATTTATTTGAGGTCCTTCAGAGGTTTTGCATTGGTTCCAAATTTATATCCTGGATAACACTTTTATATTCTTCACCTAAGGCTTCCGTAAGTACTAATGGGATGAAATCCCAATATTTCACACTTGGTAGAGGAACTCGCCAGGGGTGTCCTTTGAGCCCGTTGTTATTTGCCATGGTTATCGACCCTTTATCTATCGCGCTTAAATCTGCCAGTTTTAGTCAAGGAATTCTCAGACGTGGTTCGGAACACACACTTTCTTTATACGCGGACGATTTATTATTGTTTATTTCTGACCCGATATCTACCATCCCCCAGACAATCGAATTGCTAAACAGATTTGGAAACTTTTCAGGTTATAAATTGAATTTTTCAAAGAGTGAATGCTTTCCTGTAAACAATCTAGCCCTTCAGATCCCTGATAAGTCCTTCCCCTTTAAGATGTCTAGAAGCAATTTCAAGAATTTAGGTGTGAATATCTGTCGACAATTATCAGATCTTTACAAAAACAATTTCCCACCCTTAATTGACAAGCTTAAATTGGACCTGGAAAGGTGGAATAGTTTGCATATAACTATTGCTGGGAGGGTAAATTGCATTAAAATGAATGTGCTTCCACGCTTTTTGTATCTTTTCCAATGTCTGCCAGTCTTTTTACCCAAATCCTTTTTTTGCACAATAAACAAACTAATTTCCTCTTTTCTATGGAAAGGCAGGACCCCCAGGATCAGGAGAGAGTTTTTACAAAGGCATAGATCTGTAGGTGAATTGGCGCTTCTTAAGCTAAGAAACTACTATTGGGCAGCCAGTATACACAAAATGACTCTCTGGATCCAGGAACCGACATTAAGTTGGTGTGAATTTGAAGCCAAATCCTGTCCTTCTACTTCACTTTTGTCTTTGCTTTCATCTTAACTGCCCATTCAGCCAACCCAATTTTCATGTAAACTGATTGTTGTTTCCACTTTAAGAATCTGGTTTCAATTTAGACGTGCTTTTGGATTCCAGGGATTGTCTAACCACAGTCCTATTCGCAATAAGCATCTCTTTCTCCCTCCCAGCACTGATATGGCCTTTCCTCTATGGCAGAGGTCAGGCCTTGTCAGGCTCAAGGACCTTTACATTGACAATGACTTCTGTAGCTTCAGTGAACTGCGTGAAAAATGTAACCTCCCAAAATCTCATCTATTCTAATACTTCCAGGTCCGTAATTTTGTTAAACGCAATAACGCCTCCTTCCCCAATATTCCTCTTAACTCAGTAATTGACTAAATTTTGGACATTCCCACAAATCAGAAAGGCCTCATCTCAAAAATGTACACTTTAATCTCCCATCTCACAGAGGCCTCTCTTGATAAAATCAAAAAAGATTGGGAAGATGAACTTGGCAAAGTTATAGATGACAGTGACTGGGATGGTGCATTAGTTTGAGTGAATGACAGCACGTCTTGTTCCAGGCTCAATCTGATTCAATTTAAGGTTGTCCATCACATCTATCTTACCAACTCCAAACTCTCCAAAATATATTCCAGTGTCACAGATATTTGTAATAGATGTCAAATGTCACCAGCAAACATGACGCACATGTTTTGGTCTTGTCCTCGTCTACAAGGTTACTGGACAGCTGTTTTCAAACACTTTGCTGAGGCTTTAAACATGGTGTTGACACCGTGTGCAGAAATGGACATTTTTGGAGTATTACCAGGTCATCAAATAATTAGGAGGAAAACAAAGGACAGTATTGCCTTTGCATCCTTATTAGCACATAGAAGAATACTGTTGGAGTGGAAGTCACCATCTGCCCCCAAAGCATCTCTATGGCTCAAAGACCTCATGATGTCCTGAAACCTGGAGAAACTGAAGTACAACCTGAGGGGCTCGTCTGGAAAATTTGAGTCTGTTTGGGACCCTATGATTAATTACATAGTTAAATTAAAGACACTACAGGGCAAATGAAGCACTCACCATTGATGCACACTCTGTCAATACATGTCAATACATTTCAAATCATTTACAGTGTTGTCGTTTTGCATGTTCTTTTGTTTTATCATTGACTTAACCACTATGTTAAGAAGGAAGGGTTGGTTTTTGGTTGTTTTTTTTTTTTTATTTATTATTATTTATTATTTTTTATTGTATCCGTAGAAATTCTATGTGGGACCAGGGGTGGGGGAATTTTTTTTTTTAAATGAGTCCTTAATGTATATTGCATTTCACTGTACCTGTTATGAATAAATACATTTATGAAAAAAAAAAGAATAATGGTAACACTAACAATAAATTAACTAACAAAGACTAGGTTAACATAATAATTATAATGTCAATTTTAATACAATAAAGACTAGGTTAACGTAATAATTATAATATCAATTTTAATGTAATAAAGACTAGGTTAATGTAATAATAATAATATTATCAAAATATCTCCAGAAAAGTTGTTTGTGAAAACGATACAGACAGCGACCGACGTATTTCTCTCCGCGGCCCGGAAAGCTGCGGCACCGGCCGTTTCCCCTCGGCGGATCGTCTTCTACCGAACTCTACTGTTTACGATCCGACCCGACCGTCCGGAACCAGATCGCTCCACCAGGAACCGCCTTTCACCCCACAGCTCTGTGCTGCGGAGAGAAAAATAGTTCTGTGGTTTCCTGGAACTGAGTCTGTTTCCTCTCTGCTGTGGAGACACAAACGGCTTTTCTGGAATATTCTGACAAACAGTTTGGACTCTTTGTTGCAGACAAGACTGTCTGTGGGTCCGACAGCTACAGACAATACTGTCTGTGGGTCCAACAGCTACAGACAATACTGTCTGTGGGTCCAACAGCTACAGGAGGAAGAGACTCATTATATAGAGCAGTGGTTCTCAACCTTTTTCATATGAAGGACCCCTAATTTAGTCCACATTAGGGCCACGGACCCCTGTTTGATGAGATTTTGTCTCTCGGACCCAAATCGGAGAATATTTTTTTAGTGTCAGATATGATTATGTATAGAATTCCATGACTGTAGGTAGAGAGATAACAGTGAAACTATGATCAAAATACTCATTCTAAAATGACAAAATAATGAAGTTTAACAATTCATCAATTTGCTGGGGACCCCCTGGAATGCCCTAAAGGACCCCTGGTGGTCCCCGGACCCCATGTTGAGAACCACTGATATAGAGGAACTAAACCACTGAACTGATCCTTTATCAGTTTTGGATGCTGAGTCAGCGAGGAGTCGAGGACAGAGGATGAGACGCATTTTGACCGAATTGAATGCAGCCATGGTTTGTAGTCAGTGGACAGCAGGGGAGACATGTTGATGATGTCATCAACACTGGACGGCTGGAAGTGCTTTGTGACTTAACGTTTACATATAAAATCTTCTCTAACATCATCCCTCCTTCTTCTTCTTCTTCTTCTTCTTCTTCTTCTCCTCTCTGTGTTGCAGCGCTCTATGTGTTGCAGTGCTGCAGACCGACTGAAGCTACAGGTGAGACAAGCTGTCTGTCTGATTGTCTCACTTTATTTGTATCACTCTCTCTCTGTGTAACTGACTGTCTCTCTCTCCCTCTCTGTCTCTCTCTCTCTCTCTGTCTCTCTCTCTCTGTCTCGCGCCCTCTCTCTCTCTCTCTCTGTCTCTCTCTCTCTCTGTCTCTCTCTCTCTCTCTCTGTCTCTCTCTCTCTCTCTCTCTCTCTCTCTCTCTCTCTCCTCCAGTCTCTCTGAATGTCAGTCCCAACAGTCAGCAGTTCTTTGAAGCAGAGTTTGTCTCTCTGAGTTGTGAGCAGAGTTCTGCTGGATGGAAGGTGAAGAGGAGAGGAGGAGGAACTGAGGAGGAGTGTGGAGGTGAAGGAGGCTTTGGGAGGTTTGATGGTTCCTCCTGCAGACTGACTGTCTTCACATCAGACAGTGGAGTTTACTGGTGTGAAACTGCAGAGGGAGAGAGAAGCGACGAGGTCCACATCACTGTATCTGGTACAGTAGCTAACTCCCTCCAGCCTGACTGGTTTGTGTCTGTTGGTTCTGTGTTCATGTTGTTTGTCTCCTCATCTTAACCTGGAGACACCTGGAGACACCTGGAAACATCTGGAAACCAATGGAAACACCTGGAGACACCTGGAGACACCAGCAGTGTTCAGTCTGTGAGACAGGAAGGACGGACCTCCAGTCTGTTTCATTCTGCAGCAACCAGCTAAACATCAGGCACATTACAACACAGATATACAACACAGGAGCCAGAATGAGACCAACAGTCAATACTGACTCTGTCTATATATGGCTCTGGTCTAACTGGAATAACTCTGTCTATATATGGCTCTGGTCTAACTGGACTAACTCTGTCTATATATGGACTGACTCTGTCTATATATGGCTCTAGTCTAACTGGACTAACTCTGTCTATATATGGACTGACTCTGTCTATATATGGCTCTAGTCTAACTGGACTAACTCTGTCTATATATGGACTGACTCTGTCTATATATGGCTCTGCTTGTGTCTCTCTGTGTTTTTCAGGTCCTGTGATCCTGGAGATTCCTGCACTTCCTGTGATGGAGGGAAGTGATGTCACTCTGCGCTGTAGAACTAAACCTTCCTCCAGCTTCCCAGCCAGTTTCTTCAGGAATAACACCTTCATTGGATCTGGGTCTGAAGGAGAGTTTACCATCAGGAATGTCCAACAGTCTGATGAAGGTTCCTACAGGTGTTACATTGAACTTTCTGGACAATCTCCAGCCAGCCGGCTGTCTGTCAGAGGTCAGGACACTCTCATTCACCTCCTGTTGATATTACATGACAGTTATTATTTTACAGTTGTGTTTAAAGATATGAACTGACC
Source organism: Centroberyx affinis (assembly GCF_046629955.1). Taxonomy (NCBI): domain Eukaryota; kingdom Metazoa; phylum Chordata; class Actinopteri; order Beryciformes; family Berycidae; genus Centroberyx; species Centroberyx affinis. The sequence continues at coordinate 18,845 of NW_027282843.1, forward strand.
TACTGACCAGATAATGAACTGCATCACTTTACTGAAGGAGTTTCTCCTCCAGCCCGTCCTACAACCCCTCCTCCTACTATCACTCCTCTCTCCACCTGTAGACCGACTGAAGCTACAGGTGAGTCAAGCTGTCTGTCTGATTGTCTCACACTTTATCTGTCTTACTGTCCCTTTATATACTGCCTCTCTCCCTCTCTCTCTCTCTCTCTCTTTCTCTCTCTCTCTCTCTCTCTCTCTCTCTCCTCCAGTCTCTCTGAATGTCAGTCCCAACAGTCAGCAGTTCTTTGAAGCAGAGTCTGTCTCTCTGAGTTGTGAGCAGAGTTCTGCTGGATGGAAGGTGAAGAGGAGGAGAGGAGGAGGAACTGAGGAGGAGTGTGGAGGTGAAGGAGGCTTTGGGGGGTTTGATGGTTCCTCCTGCAGCATGTCACAGGTCTTCAGATCAGACAGTGGAGTTTACTGGTGTGAAACTGCAGAGGGAGAGAGAAGCGACAAGGTCCACATCACTGTATCTGGTACAGTAGCTAACTCCCTCCAGCCTGACTGGTTTGTGTCTGTTGGTTCTGTGTTCATGTTGTTTGTCTCCTCATCTTAACCTGGAGACACCTGGAAACACCTGGAGACACCTGGAAACATCTGGAAACCAATGGAAACACCTGGAGACACCTGGAAACACCAGCAGTGTTCAGTCTGTGAGACAGGAAGGACGGACCTCCAGTCTGTTTCATTCTGCAGCAACCAGCTAAACATCAGGCACATTACAACACAGATATACAACACAGGAGCCAGAATGAGACCAACAGTCAATACTGACTCTGTCTATATATGGACTGACTCTGTCTATAGATGGCTCTGGTCTAACTGGACTAACTCTGTCTATATATGGCTCTGGTCTAACTGGACTGACTCTGTCTATATATGGCTCTGGTCTAACTGGACTGACTCTGTCTATAGATGGCTCTGGTCTAACTGGACTGACTCTGTCTATAGATGGCTCTGGTCTAACTGGACTAACTCTGTCTATATATGGCTCTGGTCTAACTGGACTAACTCTGTCTATATATGGCTCTGCTTATGTCTCTCTGTGTTTTTCAGGTCCTGTGATCCTGGAGATTCCTGCACTTCCTGTGATGGAGGGAAGTGATGTCACTCTGCGCTGTAGAACTAAACCTTCCTCCAGCTTCCCAGCCAGTTTCTTCAGGAATAACACCTTCATTGGATCTGGGTCTGAAGGAGAGTTTACCATCAGTAATGTCCAACAGTCTGATGAAGGTTCCTACAGGTGTTATCTTGATCTTGTTGGAGATTCTCCAGACAGCTGGCTGTCTGTCAGAGGTCAGGACACTCTCATTCACCTCCTGTTGATATTACATGACAGTTATTATTTTACAGTTGTGTTTAAAGATATGAACTGACCTACTGACCAGATAATGAACTGCATCACTTTACTGAAGGAGTTTCTCCTGGTTTCTCCTCCAGCTCGTCCTCCTACTACCACTCCTCTCTCCACCTCTCCCTCCTCCCTTCCTTCTCCCAACTCCAGAACTTAGCTCTATAGCACTTACTCTCGTTGTTCTCTCCTATCTAGAAACTTGCTTGTGTTGTATGCAAATCTCATGTGTAAGTCGCTTTGGATAAAAGCGTCTGCCAAATGTGAAATTGTAATTGTAATTGTAACTCCAACTCCTCCTCCACAGACTCTCCTCCTCCTCCTCCTCCTCCTCCTCCTCCTCCTTCCCCCCTGTCTGTGGTCAGACTGCTCTGCCATCTAGTGGTCTTCTGTCCGTACTGCATCTCCACCGTCCTGATGGTGTCTCTGTACCGCAGCAGGACCACAGGTAGCACCACACACACACACACACACACACACACACACACACACACACACACACACACACACACACACACACACACACACACACATTGAAATTCTAAACTCCATTCTAACTTCTAACTCCGCTCACAGGAAACAAACCAGCTGTCTCCATGGAAACAGCACAGCGTGGCGGAGGCGACCAGGGATTGGATGAGGAATATGATGACATCGCTGCTGATGTCACCACTGAGCATGACTTCTGAGCTGAAGAGGCTGATAGGGCTGTATGCTGTGTGTGTGTGTGTGTGTGTGTGTGTGTGTGTGTGTGTGTGATATGTGGTTATCATTTTGAACGTGTTCGGCCTTTATTGGTTAGTGATGATGATGATGATGGTAATGATGGGCCAATGGTGGGAAAAGTAGAAGTATTATCAGTAAAATGTTCTTAAGTATGAAAAGTAAAAGTCTTTCTGTCAGAGAGTTAAATTACTTTACTGAAGCAGGAACCTGTCAGAAATATTTTAATGTTGTCGTCTAACTGCTCCAGTTTAAACTCTAACAATGAAACATATTTTATGAGCTGATCATATGTTTTGATGTAAAACCTCATTCTGCAGAGTAACTGGTGACTCAGCCGGCAGATAGATGTAGAGGAGGAAAAATATAAAGTCTCTGACAAGTGTCAGAACCTCAAAACTGTATTCTAGTACAGTACTTGAGTAAATGTACTTAGTTACTTTCCACTCTGAAAAGGGTTGTACTGTGTAAAGTGTCTCTGCTTGTGCCAATAAAGCTTTGATTGAATTTAAACTGGTTGTTAGTTTGAGTTGAGTCCAGAACAGGAAGCTCTAGAACAGTTGGTCAGTCCAGAACAGGAAGCTCTAGTCCAGTTGATGAGTCCAGAACAGGAAGCTCTAGTCCAGTTGGTCAGTCCAGAACAGGAATCTCTAGTCCAGTTGATGAGTCCAGAACAGGAAGCTCTAGTCCAGTTGGTCAGTCCAGAACAGGAATCTCTAGTCCAGTTGATGAGTCCAGAACAGGAAGCTCTAGTCCAGTTGGTCAGTCCAGAACAGGAATCTCTAGTCCAGTTGGTGAGTCCAGAACAGGAAGCTCTAGTCCAGTTGGTCAGTCCAGAACAGAAAGGTCTAGTCCAGTTGGTGAGTCCAGAACAGGAAGCACTATAGTCCAAGTTGGTCAGTCCAGAACAGTAAGCTCTAGTCCAGTTGGTAAATCCAGAACAGAAAGGTCTAGTCCAGTTGGTGAGTCCAGAACAGAAAGTTCTAGTCCCAAGTTGGTGAGTCCAGAACAGGAAGCTCTAGTCCAGTTGGTGAGTCCAGAACAGGAAGCACTATAGTCCAAGTTGGTCAGTCCAGAACAGTAAGTTCTAGTCCAAGTTGGTGAGTCCAGAACAGGAATCTCTAGTCCAGTTGGTGAGTCCAGAACAGGAAGCTCTAGTCCAGTTGGTGAGTCCAGCACAGGAATCTCTAGTCCAAGTTGGTGAGTCCAGAACAGGAAGTTCTGGTCCAGTTGGTGAGTCCAGAACAGGAATCTGTAGTCCAGTTGGTGAGTCCAGAACAGGAGGCACTAGTCCAGTTGGTGAGTCCAGAACAGGAATCTCTAGTCCAGTTGGTGAGTCCAGAACAGGAATCTCTAGTCCAGTTGGTAAGTCCAGAACAGAAAGGTCTAGTCCAGTTGGTGAGTCCAGAACAGGAAGCACTATAGTCCAAGTTGGTCAGTCCAGAACAGGAAGCTCTAGTCCAGTTGGTAAATCCAGAACAGAAAGGTCTAGTCCAGTTGGTGAGTCCAGAACAGAAAGTTCTAGTCCCAAGTTGGTGAGTCCAGAACAGGAAGCTCTAGTCCAGTTGGTGAGTCCAGAACAGGAAGCACTATAGTCCAAGTTGGTCAGTCCAGAACAGTAAGTTCTAGTCCAAGTCGGTGAGTCCAGAACAGGAATCTCTAGTCCAGTTGGTGAGTCCAGAACAGGAATCTCTAGTCCAGTTGGTGAGTCCAAAACAGGAATCTCTAGTCCAGTTGGTGAGTCCAGAACAGGAATCTCTAGTCCAGTTGGTGAGTCCAGAACAGGAGGCACTAGTCCAAGTTGGTGAGTCCAGAACAGGAAGCTCTAGTCCAGTTGGTGAGTCCAGAACAGTAATCTCTAGTCCAAGTTGGTGAGTCCAGAACAGGAAGTTCTGGTCCAGTTGGTGAGTCCAGAACAGGAATCTCTAGTCCAGTTGGTGAGTCCAGAACAGGAGGCACTAGTCCAGTTGGTGAGTCCAGAACAGGAATCTCTAGTCCAGTTGCTAAGTCCAGAACAGATAGGTCTAGTCCAGTTGGTGAGTCCAGAACAGGAAGCACTATAGTCCAAGTTGGTCAGTCCAGAACAGTAAGTTCTAGTCCAAGTTGGTGAGTCCAGAACAGGAAGCACTAGTCCAGTTGGTGAGTCCAGAACAGTAAGTTCTAGTCCAAGTTGGTGAGTCCAGAACAGGAAGCACTAGTCCAGTTGGTGAGTCCAGAACAGTAAGTTCTAGTCCAAGTTGGTGAGTCCAGAACAGGAAGCACTAGTCCAGTTGGTGAGTCCAGAACAGAAAGCAATAGCCCAGTTGGCCAGTCCAGAGCAGGACGTACTTTTATATCTTTTTATCTGTCTCCTATTGATGTAAAGCACTTGAAAAATGAAAGATGAAAGGATCTGTACAAATAAAGGTTATTATTACTTGTCCACTTGGTGAGTCCAGAACAGGAAGTTCTAGTCCAGTTGGTGAGTCCAGAACAGGAAGCTCTAGTCCAGTTGGTGAGTCCAGAACAGGAAGCTCTAGTCCAGTTGTCCAGTGAGACTGGGCAGCAGATTCTCAATCTCATGCATTAATCTACACCAACATTTAGTTAAGGGATTTTGTTGACTTTGGACCACAGGTGAGAGCGTTCCAGACAGACAGGCAGACAGACAGACAGACAGACAGACAGACAGACAGGCAGGCAGAGCTGCAGCTCACAGACAGAAGTCTCCAACAGAACCAAGAACCAAACGCACCAACAAAACAAACCAGTCTTCAGTCCTGCAGGCGGTGGGTGAAGCTGCTGACAAACCATGAGCTACAACACGGCCAATCCAAATCCAGATTGGTCCATTGACAGCCAATCGAGACGCATGCTGACCAATCCCAATGGACATTATTCCATAACAAAACATGACGGGGACAACTTTGACCCAAAAAAGGCACATTCTTGACATTCTTGGCCAGCGAGCATTTACTGAAGCAAGACAATAAATGCTTAAAAAATGCTGAAAAAGAATATTATATTACCATATGATTGTAATACAATTTATATAGTTTTAAAATAGAATTTACCGTATTAAACTTGAACATTACATGAGCTAGTAATTACAAAATATGAACGATACAATATTATTTTGGGCTGGTGTCCAAAATCTCTGAATATGTAGCTAACTAGCAAGTGCTAATTTGGTAACATTAATGAGAAATAAACAGAGAAAACTCAATAAAAGATCTTTACCATCAACCTGACGATGGATCAGCCGCTCTCCAAACTTCATTTCTGAGACGTTTATTCCTGTCGTCTTTCAAATTAAAGTTGTGAACAGCTAGGAAGCTTTGAATGGATGGAATCAACTTCTCCGTTCTGAACTATTGTTCATGTTACAGCGTCTTTGTTGTGATTGGTTGAAAGACAGAAGAGAAAGTTGTACAAGTCTAACCAAGATCTCTCTCTCTCTGCAGTATAGTCAGAACCACACTGTTCTGCCCTCTTGTTGCTCTGAAGGACCGACACCAACCTGATGTTGACTTGGTGATCAAGTTGATCCCTGTGAACGGACAGGTAGATCCGAACTGGATCACACTGTCTGTCTGGAATGAGCCTGAACTCTGAGCCTCAGATCAGGAATACGGTTCAGATCAGGTTCCTCCAGTAAAGGATTCTGGTCCAGCAGCAGGAATTGTTCTGGACATTTCCACCTGTTGGTCATGAGAAGGTTAGCTAACGCTTCAGTTTAGCAGCTAAACAGTTAGCTTCAGGTTAGCTTCAGGTTAGCTTCAGGTTAGTTTCAGATTAGCTTCAGGTTAGCTTCAGATTAGCTTCAGGTTAGCTTCAGATTAGCTTCAGGTTAGCTTCAGATTATCTTCAGATTAGTTTCAGATTATCTTCAGATTAGTTTCAGATTATCTTCAGGTTAGCTTCAGATTAGCTTCAGGTTAGCTTCAGATTAGCTTCAGGTTAGCTTCAGATTAGCTTCAGGTTAGCTTCAGATTAGCTTCAGGTTAGCTTCAGGTTTTGCTCTGGTTCAGTAAATGAAAACTTGTTGAAACTAATTTCTCACACTTTTCATACACAGAGCGACTTTTACATTTAAGGCATCGAGTTCATTTCATGTAATTTGAGCAGAGCAGACTAACAGACCTTCAATTCCAGTCTAATCCTATATTAGTTTACCGTATACTCATTAAACTGCAGTCTAATTGCAGGTGTGTGTGTGTGTGTGTGTGTGTGTGTGTGTGTGTGTGTGTGTATTGTGTGTGTGTGTTGATTAGTGTGTGGTTTCTCTGCATGCCATAAACATAACCACAGTCTGGGTCACAGTCACCGCACTGTTACAGCACACAATCTGTGTGTGTGTGTGTGTGTGTGTGTGTGTGTGTGTGTGTTTGTCCTACCAGACACATGTATATAAAGAAGTCTAATGTTTTTAGCAGCTGTCTTCATACAACAAAACTGTCTCTCTCTCTCTCTCTCTCCCCCCCCTCTCTCTCTCTCTCTCTCTGTCTCTCTCTCTCTCTGTCTCCCTCTCTCTCTCTCCCTCTCTCTCTCCCTCTCTCTCTCCCTCTCTCTGTCTCTCTCTCTCTCCCTCTCTCTGTCTCTCTCTCTCTCCCCCTCTCTCCCTCTCTCTCTCTCCCTCTCTCTGTCTCTCTCTCCCTCTCTCTCTCTCCCTCTCTGTCTCTCTCTCTCTCTCTCTCTCCCCCCCCTCTCTCTCTCTCCCCCTCTATCTCTCTCTCTGTCTCTCTCCCCCCCCTCTCTCTCCCCATCTCTCTCTCTCCCTCTCTCTCTCTGTCTCTCTCTCCCTCTCTCTCTCTCTCTGTCTCTCTCTCCCTCTCTCTCTCTCTCCCCCCCCTCTCTCTCTCTCTCTCTCTCTCCCCCCCTCTCTCTCTCTCTCTCTCTGTCTCTCTCTCCCTCTCTCTCTCTCTCTCCCTCTCCCCCTCTCTCCCTCTCTCTGTCTCTCTCCCCCTCTCTCTCTCTCTCTCTCCCTCTCTCTCTCCCTCTCTCTCTCCCCCCCCCTCTCTCTCTCTCTCTCTCTCTCTCTCCCCCCCCCCTCTCTCTCTCTCTCTCTCTCCCCCCCCCTCTCTCTCTCTCTCTCTCTGTCTCTCTCTCCCTCTCTCTCTCCCTCTCTCTCTCCCCCCCCCTCTCTCTCTCTCTCTGTCTCTCTGTCTCTCTCTCTCTCCCTCTCTCTGTCTCTCTCTCTCTTCATACTGTAATTCAGACCCTGCACATGGAGAACAGAGTTACCAGGCGACATGTTGTGGGCGGAGCTTAAGGTTCCGGTTGGATCTTTGTTATGACTTCCTGCAGCTAAGATGTTTTGGAGCTAGCAGAGTAGCTCCTGCCAGCACAGCACTGTTCTCATGTGAAAACCTCGTATTTCCAACTTCTGTGATTCATGTTTTCAAAACTGATCTAAACTGAAAAATAAATGTTCACTCCTTCACTCCTTCACTCCTTCACTCCTTCACTCTCTCACTCTTTCCTATGCAGTGTGTGGCTCCCCGCTTCACACTGCTGGATGTGTGAGGCAGGCAGCAGGGCAGGGTGAGCACATGTTCAAACCCCCAGACCAGGACCCTTCAGTGTCCCGCACGGTCATGCACACGCACACGTATGTTCTTATGCACACGCACACGTATGTTCTTATGCACACGCACATGTAGGCGTTTTCATCAGGACGGGGGAGAATTACTTCAGCGCTCAGCTCACCCAGTGATCACCTTCAGCACCGTGGACCGCCTCAGCAAACCAACAGTGATTCGTTGCCGACTACTTCACAAAGAACAGAGTAAAGCCTTCTGCAGGTCTTTAGAACAGACCGACTTTTTGGGGGCGCCCCGGTGCGTACCACAAGGCTCAGACCTTCCTGCGGTGACCCGGGTTCGAGTCCGGCCCGGTCGGACTGGTTGCTGCATGTCCTCTCCTCCCTCCCTCTCCCATTCCTTCCTGTCTCCCTCTCACTATATCTGTCTGCTGATGGGAGGAAGCTGGTTTGGTTTGGCAAACAATAAGCTGGTGAGCTAACGCTAGCTAACGTTAGCTAGCCAGAGCTTTCATATCACCTCCTGTGCTGGTGGCTGAAGCAGAGATTCCTGTAGCTGTTGATTATCCAACAGTCAGCCAGTAAATAGACCAGCTGCTATTAGCTAACACGTTAGCTAGCTTAATTAGTTTCCTAGGGTTAGGGTTAGCCCAGCCCCCAGGCGGCAGGTCTCAGCCTTGCTGCCAGTTTGACATGGTGGCCAACGGTGGTACTGCAGCCTAAAATTCACCTGCGGCCCAAAAAGCGTTTTTCCCATAGACGCCATTGTAAAAGACAGTCCTCTAAAACTGTTCAGAAGATTCCTACAACACCACACAAGACCTTAAAACACTCTTTCAATTATGTATTTTTTAATCATGAAGGCCGATTTTTTTTAAATCACTCAGAGCCATATAAAAGGCTGTTTTTTGTGTGTGACGTCACCCCAGGGTACGAGCCAATCACGCGCCTCTGAGCTCTGCCTCGGGGACGAGCGTCCTGCTTCCTCTGCTGCTCCGTCTGTCAGCTGTGTTCCTACAGTCCGGCTTCGCTTTATTAACATATTAAGTATTTTACATGAGTAGCCCACCGGTGTTTAATATGTACAGATAACAACTGATCACCGGAAACTGAGGTTTGGGGTTAGGTGTGTTTTCTGTGCTTGTTCATGACATGGAGATGTAGACAGCAAGCTAACTGTTAGCCTTGTTTTTAGCCTACTTGACATGTTCTCCACAGTCTGTCTGGCGAACCCAGCTAGTCTGACATTACATGCTATTCATCACTTTTGTATTTCGTTGTGAATTAACGTTATGTTCTTTTAATTTTTTTTAAATAAACGATTTTAAATAACTTACCCTGCACGTGATTTCTAATTCAGTTTCATGGCAGTATTGTATGGTGCTGTGTGGTGAACCTGCTGCATGGTAGTGACTGTGAGTCTAGCTGCCAGTCAGAGTTACACTGTGTGTCTAAACAGAAGCGTTTGTGGCTGCTGTGAACCAGGTCCACATTTAGTTTTGACAGATAAACTAACTGTATGATGACATCTTGTCAAACTACCATGGCAAAGTGCTGTAAATGTTTGTACAAGGATAACTTACAGGGCCAACTCATGATTTTCATTACCTAGTTCTGCTCAGTAACTAAAATAGCAAGGAACTGAAGCTGCATTTAAATGTCAGAATGTAATGTATTTTCCATTGGATTGGATGCCTGTTTGAGTCGAAGATAACTCCATCTTGTATATAATTTTCTAAATCCTCTTACAAAAATTTAATAGGGTATTTAAACTAAATTAGATCTACATGTTGAAGCTGAATGAGCATTAAGTATTGAGGGGCAGACGAATATGAACTTTAGGAGATTCCTTCTCTCTCTCTCTGCTCTCTCAGCCGCCCCTCCCCACCAAACTGTCCGTTCCCACGCTCCCACCTGCAGCTGCTCGCTCCCGACCTGCTCACTTGATTACGAGAGCGCGACTGGGCTCGCTCGTGGGCCCCGCTACTCCTGGCGGGAATACGTAAGCAGACACTACTGCGCAAGTTCCGTGGGCCGCACATCACGGAAGTAAACCAGGAAGAAAAAAACTTTTTTGGCGTATGCGCTGGGTGAGCAGCTTACGTTCAAATGAATGGGCGGCCATTTTTCCGTTCAGCCTCCAGTTAATATAGAACCTCCTTGGGGACAACGGGGGGAAAGCTGAAAAGTTGTCTGTATCCACTTTAAGCCATAGCTGGTTGAAAAGCTCTGAGACACGTACAGCTACATTCAGTTTATACTGCTCACCCCCAATTTTTTTTTTTTTTTAATGCCGTTATCTCAAGATCATGAGTTAATTATAGTTCGCTTTTCTAATACGTTTCATTAAATAATTTATCATTCTGTTCTCCTCTCAATTTTATTCAAGTACTTTTTTCAAGGACCAAGTTAAAAAATGTCTGATTTTCAAGGTATTCCAGTACTTAAATTTATGAGTGCCAAATTCAAGTACTTCAAGCACCTCAAGCACCTTGTACGAACCCTGCAAACACACACATTTCCAATGCGGATTTCATGCACTTTACGTGGTCGCGATCATATCATACATCACACTAGGGCTGCACGATATTGGAAAAAAACTTAACATTGCAATATTTTTTTTTTTCTGCGATATATATTGCGATATGAAAAAATACAGACCACATTTTCAAACCCCCAAACCGGGATCCTTAAGTGTACCGCACGTTCATGCACGCGCACATATATGCACTTACGTGTTTTTTAGTTGTACCTGTTTACCTGATATACTACCTTTTATGCCTATTTTCTTTTATTGCTGCTTTTGGATTTTATTGTATGTAAAGCACTTTGTAAACATTGTTTTTAGAAAAGTGCTATACAAATAAAGTTATTATATTATTATGCACGCACCATATGCGTTTTCATCAGGATGGGAGACAATTATTTCAGCTCTTAGCACACATAGTGACTGCACCTTTCATCACCATGGGCAGCGCCTCAGCAAACGAAAAATTATGTTTTGTCTCCAAAAATCCACCAAAACATAGTTTATTTGAAAACTGTATCACAACACTAGTAAACACAAAACACAAGGATTGCACGGGTGTAATATAACATATTGATTGTCAGATACCTTTCAAAACAAAACATAAGGTGTTTGTCAGTGCACAAGCACAGGCTGCCGGTTAAATGGCCGACTGTGACACATTCTCTGCCAGCTTTTTTTTTTTTTTTTAAACAACGTACAAATATCTTCGAATAGCCTATAAATAACTAAAATAACGTTTTAATTTTTAATAATTTTTATAACATAAAAATAACTTTAACTTAGCCCACATCTTCACAACGCAATGCCACCAGCTGGTCGCGGTCAGTTTTATGGTGCTCTCAACACTCCGTAAGTTTAACAGAATCAAAACTTATAAATGGCGAGTTTACAAAGATTAAAACGTCAAAACATTAAACCACTATTGCACCTTGTTAATAACAAACCAAGGAAGAGTCTTTAAAGACACCTTTAAGAAGAATACTTGTTTGACGAGTGGATCTTCTGTAGGAGATTTCCGTTACCCGGGAGCTAAGAAGAATACTTGTTTGACGAGTGGATCTTCTGTAGGAGATTTCCGTTTCCCAGGAGCTTTCCGTGGAACTCTGCGCAGCTATCATCAAAGTTTGCCCCGCTGTAATGAGTAGTGCTTTCAGAGTCGTCGGTCCCATGCGGTTCCTCTCGTCCGTCCAGGTGTTATTCAAAAGATCCGCTCCATAGGGGCATTCGTGCCAGGTAAACAAATGGCGAACTGACAGATCAGACCAATATTGTTTAACGAAACTCCCCTCGTCTGGAAACGGGCAAACATCTCGTCTGCTGGTTTACCGTCCGTGTTCCACTTTGCGACCTTCTCAGCGGTGTACATCTTCACTGAAGTCGTTTCGTCGAACAGCTGGGCTTCGTCAATGTTGCTCTGTCGCAGCTTTGAGGTTACATACTGTAGGGAGTGTTCAACCTCTTGAAATGTCCTTGTGGGTTAGCATATATAGGTACAACTAAACGGGAGCTTAAAACTAGGATCTCAGAACATAAAAGTAACACAAGGAATAAACATGAAAAATCCCCACTGGCCAGACATTTTAATTCAGCTGGCCATGATATTTGTTCCCTGAAATTTCAAGGTATAGAAATGGTACATCCCTTCAAAAGGGGTGGTGATAGGGACAGATTTTTGTTACAGAGGGAAGCATATTGGATTCACACATTACAAACGGAGAGCCCAAAGGGTTTGAATGAAGAACTACTGTTGGATTGCTTCATTTAATCTATCGGGGTTCCCTCTATATTAGGTTTCCTATTTTGGCTATCTATGATATTTGATTGTGCTCTCTTGCGAGGTTTCATTCTAGTTGACAGGGTCATAGAACTTCTAATTAGTTTCCTTTTACATGTTATTTATCTTTATTATATATTATTATATTTTTTCTATATATTCCTGATAGGGTTCTAATATGTAACGGGGGCATATAGCTCTTTCTTAAATTTTTCTACATGCTATTGGTCCTTGCTATATTTGTATTCTATATATGTATTTTGTGAATTACTATTTTTCCTCTATCGAGGCCATATACTATGTGTATGTATGTCCATTATTTAGGATATTTCTTTATAATGTTTTTTGATGCTTTGTTTTTTGATGCTCTGTTGTAAAATTTAAACTAGTTGGGTTAACAGGGTCATATAGCTCTTAATTTATTTCCTGTTTCAGGCTATGAGTCCCCATTATATATAGATATATTCTGTTTCAGTTTTTTTCTATCATTGAGTAGTTTTGAGCCCTCTATTTACATAGAGCATTCATTAACTGATATTTTTTATGTGTGTGTATCTTCACTTATTTATCTGGTTTGTATAGCTCTTTTTATAGTGTCTTGCTATATGTTTCCAATCTTGGGCATCCAGTTTCATTCATTTATTACTCTTCAGCTTGTGACACCAGCCATTGTTTTTTCTGATTATCGTGGCCCCACCTCCTTCATTAGGAGAGGCTGTATCTGGGCGGTTCATTCACAGATGGATCCTATTATGTAATTATGTTTTCTCTTTTCTGGTTGGTGTTTGAACCTCACCTGTATATAAAAATGTCCTTTTTCGGCTGTTTTGATTACGCTGATGATGGCTTCTAGCTGAAACGCGTTCGTTTTTTGCCCACAATAAACTAGAAGATTCATTTTCTGTGAGTGCCGGTGTTCCGTTTGTTTTGATCCTTGCTACAACCGTGCACCCGATACATTGTTTAGATTTGGAGTCGTGCGCGCTGCCATTTTTTTACTAGTATTCAACCTCATCCCACTGAGGAACACTGTTCAGCAGGGTCCAGGAAAGGACCTTTAGCTCAGTGAATGTTGCTCCCCATTCCTGTAGGTATGAGATGCAACAGTCGTAGAAGGCACAGACACCATTGCGAAACACCTCCGTTTTCCGTGGATCATCGAGGGCGGTCAGGAGATTCTTCACCTATAATAATAGCAAAATAACAAATAAATGAATCAACATTTTATTGATAGCCTATAAAATAATAATAATAATAATAATAAAAACATAGGCTAATTGATTTCCCAATTGTCAGCCCTTTGCCTATATAAACCAGTATAAATTTTAATTTAACTAAGCTCACCTTCAGTCCCATGAAGAGGACGGCCCTTCTCTCCGCCATCTTCTCCTGGAGACTGTTGAGACCTCTACAAACACATCAACAAATAGGTACGTTATCGAGTATAAAGTAGGCTGTAAGGATTCATGTTAGTTTGCCTCCTATACCAGTCTAGCCCAGATAGTAGCCTACAACTAGGCTAGAATTAATATAACGTTAGACAACAAGTGACATCAAGCGGTTTAACCGTTATTTTCAACGGAGCAAAAGTTAGGCATTTCCCCCTCAGTAACCATTATTGATGGCTAAAGAAAGTTGTAGATTTGTTATTCGTCAGTTCAGTGATCTAAACTCATGTCCAAGATATAAGTCAGTGGTTCCTCCTGTCACCCCGCAGTGTTGTCGCTCTCCATACTACCTGAATGTCTGGAGCATCTCTCCTTAGCAAGTGAAGTGGAGCAATATTCACATCGGGAATGTAGCTTGTTACATCATCTGGGAGACTGAAATGTTCGGATTATTGAAATATGCATGACAAACACGTGGAAACTTTATGAAATCACTGTATAAAGTACGTACATTCTGCATAGATGAATACAAATAATCACCCCAAGTGTCTATAATACTCTATAATACTGGCTAACACCCAAGTCTGAACGCGCCACCGGGGAAGCCTATAACATGTAGCCTAATTTAGACTCCGATGCTGTGTGCGTATATCTGCTCGGGGAAAACGAAAGCATGAGTATAAATCAAAATCATCATACGGTTCAAAATGATGTAATCCGTCACGGAGGACACATTGCCGACATAAACCACCCTGGATTTGTCCCTCCTGCTCCTCTAGCAGGTTAAAAATGTCTTGTCAAATTGATGCGCCGTGCCAACTGTTATTTTACGGAGGACTTTACACCTAGTAGGAGGTAGGTGTAAGTTTTAAGTTGTAACTTAAGTCTATGTTGTAACTATTTCAGTTGGTGCAACCGTTAAAATTTTAGTAATGCGTAAACTCGGACTTAGTGAGACTTTACGTTCAAACTAGCCTACGTTTGAACTTAAGTTCAGCTGGTGCAACTGGCTGCTGGTCATCATCTACTCACCCTCATGTCAGTGTTAACATGGTGAAGTTTGTATATCCACATATAAAAACAGTGAGTTAGCTAACGCAGCTCCATAATCAGAGAAATCTGGAATTGTCATCTAGACTGAAATTCACATAAAATACAATTGACAGTATTTACAGTTACATTTCCCCACTGAATTGCTTGTTTTGTACAGTGAGCGCACTTTATATATCACCCATTCAGGTTGAGTTGTGCCCTGCTTCTGCGTTTTTGAAAAGTATAAAGTGGCCATGAGCAGGTGTCCTCTCCTGTCATCCACACACTGCTGATGACCTCGACTTCTCCTCGTCCCAAGAAGTCCACCACATGGAAGTAAGGGGATTCCATCTTATGTTTGAGGGAAGGTAAAATACAGTTAATAAAACATATAAAGTTTAAATTAAAAATGTTATTTGTAGCATTTGTAATTGTATATTTTATACTGAATAGTAATAACAGAATTATTAAATAGTCTCAAAAGAAAAGAACAAACAAAATAAAACAATTAATACTAACTTATGTATCAGAGCAGCAAGTAGTATCCAGTCTGCAGTTGTCAGTTTAAGTCAGTGGAAATTGTCTTATGTAGAAATCTACATGTAGGTGTTCACACTCCATCATGTCCATACGTCCACAATCCATGGGACAAGTGTCAGTCCAGACTAATGCACACAGCAAAGGACAGTGGAACAGACTTTTAGTCTTCTTGTTTTTCACTTCCTGCCCCCAGTCACATGGCGCGGCGTGGGAAAAATAAAAAGAAATTGGGCACAGGTGTGTGTCTGTGTGAAGGGGTGGGCCAGTCTGTTCTCAGAGTGATGAAATCCAGGGGGGTGGGGGACATTTTTTTATGTCTGTAACATTGGAACAGCTGCCCATCCAGACTCAAAAGGGAGTAAAACGTACTTCATCTCAATTTCTGATAGAGAGTAGAGTGTTGTCTCTGTGTGTAGCTCATTCCTTCCTGCATGTGCTTCACAATAGAAGCATTATAGTGTAAAGGCAGTGGTAGGATTTTATCGTGAAACTAGAAATTTGTGATTTGGGGTCAGCTTATCTTAACCTAACTTGACTGAATATCCATCCTAAAACTGAGTGTGTTAGGAAGTCATTTAGAAACATTGTGAGGATGAAATACATTTTACATGTCTCACAAAGTTTGACAGAAGAGAGGAGCTCAGTACATCTTATTAACTAACTTTTAGCAGCTAGAGTAATAAATGCACCATCTTACCTTACACATAGAAGAATGATCCCAATGAGCTCTATGCAGTTAGTTTTACACATTTTAAATATGGGGAAGAGAGAGCATTAGCATTTGATCACTACATGGTATCGTCCAGTACCGTGAGATGGGATATCAGAATCAGTACCAGAAGAGAAAAAGTCAGATCAGTGCATCCCTAGTTTACATTGTTTTGAAGTTGTAGATTTAGTAAGTGACATAACAAATGTAAAGAAAATTAAGTGTTAACCCTAGGGTGTGGGTTACCACTGATGATCAGTTTTCCTCTTTTGTAGTGTCTCTTGAAAGTCCCGTGGAAAAGGAAGATCTTAGGAGGAAACAGAAACGGCAGTGGTCTCCAAAAGAGGTCCCAGCAGTGATGCGACATTTTAGTCAGCACGTCGCCAAGGGGAAACTAGCCACTACTAAAGAATGCCAACAGTGCAAGACTGCTGAGCATCCTGCTCTAGCTAGTCGCTCTCTTCAAAACAATCGGAATCGGGGCATAACTCTGAAAAAAAACCAACTAGTCACTGAACAGCTACCAGTCAAATTATGCGTTATGCAATTATGTTTGTTTTGTTAGCTTTGTTGTTAGCTTTGTTGTTGAAGCGTGCTGGTCGCTGCTGCTGCCTCCATTGTTTTTCAATGTAAACTTTTGAAACGCGCGGTGAATATTTACAGTTCTTTGCCGCTGCATTTGAGCAACTGCTTGCTTTGTGGATGTAAACACTAATAAATTTGGCTCCTTGTTCACTGACTGGTGTATATGTCCTTATGTGTCAGCTGTCTTTTACAAGGTCATACTTGATGTAGATAAACAGTCATATCACACAAATAGCATTGTGTATTGTGCATTGTGTCTGCAGTTGTCAGGTTAAGTCAGTTGAAAACCGTCTGGGAAAATATGAAACATACGTAGATGTACGTAATTACATATGTAATTGTTCTATTAACATGCAAATATATGCCAAAATGCAGCAGTATTATTGGCTGTGTAAGTCAGGCTTTCATTTTGGCCGTCTAAACGCGGCCATTTCTTCTGTGTTAACGTGGGTATTTTGAACGCATTTATTTTTTACGTGGTCCATTTTGCCTTGTTAAGGCGTATTTTCCGCAGAAGGTTTTGTCCCCAATGGCCTTCCACAGTTATGTAGAAATCTACATGTAGTTGTTCACACTACATCATGTCCATACGTCCACAATCTATGGGACAAGTGTAAAATTTAGCATCTTCCTCATGACACCAAGACAAAGTAAATGCATATAGTCGAAAATAAATTGTGTCACCATTCCCAAGGTCAAAGTGCTGAGTTGAGAGTTGGCTTTATGATGATCCTCATCAAGCTGTTCTGCAAAGGACTCGTCTGTTCGACGCCTATAGCATGTCTCGGGGAGTGTCATTTTATGTTTCAGGTAAGATCCCTCCTGAACGCAGCGATCACACCCTGCACCCTGATGTACCCTCCATGATCTTTAGTTTGCTTGATGAAGGATCTTGCTGGTGCATCACAGATGAAGCATTCTACGAACAGGTGGAACAACCTCCCACCAACAGTGAACCCTTGTTGCAGTTGGGCAACCTCTTCCACAAAATCTTGAAGGTATTGATTGGCATCATGTGGTTTCCTGTCTCCACAAAAAAACCCAATTAAAAAAGGCTCCTTTTCAAAGGGGAATTTGTCCAAAATTGGCCATAACTGTGTTGCAGAGCTTTTAAATAGTTGCAGCCCATCTACATTGACCTGGAGCATGACACTGTCATTTTGTGACAGTAGTCCCTCTTCGTTGCCTGACAGATGATCCAAAATTCCGAAATGTAAATATTCTCCACCGCCAATTTTTTTGACACTGAATGCAAAATGTGATATTTTCAGCAAGGTTCTTACACATTTTGGAAGGGTGGGGGTGTGTTTCCTTAAAATGGTAAGAAGGCTGTCAACTGCATTTTGTGTTACTCCACATTGTACTGCCCATTGAGCCAGTTCTTCTGGCAGATCATTGAAGTTGTCTGTTTGGCTGTCTGTGTCACTTTCACTGTCAAGGACACTGAAAAAATCATCATTCTCATCACTAAAAGTACTTAGACAGTCACTGAATATGTTGTCATTGTCGTTGTCATTGCCATCATCATTGTCATCGTCTGTCAGAGGAGCTGAGAGACCAGAAGCTGCCTGGACAACGTTGGTCCCAGGAATCTCAGTAGGAGTGTCCAAGTTGGGGTCACTATCAATCTCCATGTTGATTTGACTTGGGGTTTCTGGAGTTTGTAGCTCATTTAAAATTTTCTGGACCCTTCTCCATTTTGTCACAGAACTGACACTGCCAAAATTGGCCATGTTTGTAAGTGTTCTATGGAAATAGAAAAAAAAAAAAAAAAAGAGAGAACATTGAAAATTGTAATGCCGTTCTGAGGCGACAGTCACCAATAGAAAAGGTCAGAATTTCGGTCACAAGGTCACAT